>NW_017167821.1:1019550-1073774 GCF_001652005.2 Ceratina calcarata | reverse complement strand
ACATAATCTTTTGGGATTGACTGTATAGCCAATACATCCTTAATAATACTGTCAGATTTATAAATTAAGGAAATTTCAATCATGTCTAGAAACACGCGTTAAATAAATGACGAGCCGTTGTTTCGACGAAAGCAAAGGAAACAGAGAAAAGGGTTTGGAAAGGGGTTGCAAGATATAACTATGGCGTTTCACGAGGGATTAGCCGATCGTGCATAGACGCCAGTACACGCGGAGTATCGACGTTATCGAGTGGCCACGTCAAAACGAAGGAGGGAGAGAGAACTCGCGGCGTGACAAATACGTTTCGAGGCGCACGAGGATATCGCAGTGTGGCATTTATTATTCAGCATTGCTCCGGAGGGGTCGGTCCGCCCCGACGCGTGTGTGCAGGTTCGATCGCGGGTAAACGTTCGCCGGGGCCCGTAATGTGAGCTTTACTTTAACGATTAGGTTTTTCGCGAGGCATGCAAAAGCATCGGGCTGTGCACACTCCTCTTACGTCGTCGTCGTCGTCGTCGTCGTCGTAGTGCGACAAGACGGCTCACTCGGAATTGATTCGTGGAATAATCAATGCGGGACTAACGTCGTTTCGCGACGAGATCCTGTTTGGCCCCTGTTCTTTCCTTTCTATCGTACCTTGTTCATGGCAATATTTCTTAAATATCGGGATATTCTTCTTTAGAATAAAAACATTCATCATTTTTACTAACAAGATCTTAAGGTTCATTACTACATATTGATAATAAGCATCTCCATTTTATAAACTCAGTGCTATCACTGTCACTATAAGTTGTAAAAGACAAGTTTTTTCTGTATATCCGCGCAAAGATGTAGGACTTTTGTGGAATTCCGACAAACCTTCCAGATCATGCGAGGGCGTTGTTCAAATACTATTACCCGGCTCGACAGCTGAATGGAATCAAACGTGATAGTTGAGTCCTTTCGCCGGGCGAATATTCCCGGAGCGAGTCGCCAATAGGGTTCGCATTTGCACGCTAACAAACGCGGTTCCAAAGGGCCGTGTTACGCGGTGGAAGCCGATTGACATTCGGACCTCTGATCGCTGGTCAATCCTTGCTGGCTTTCTTTGATCAGTGCGGTGTTTGCGTTGATTTTATGGTAAATTATTCGTACAATGAACACTCGATGAAACGTTGACTTTAATTAAATGATAGTTCACGCATGGAAAAATGACTTTACTTATCTTCGATGTTGAAAAAATAGATCAAAGTGTAATGACGTAAGAGAAAAGTCTTGGTACGGCAAGTCGGTTTGACGTACCACCGTCAGCCTAAAAGGTTCGTAGGTACTTTACTCTGGCCACGGTGATACCTTGTTAAAACTTTGCCAATCAGTTTAATTAGAATTTTCTAACTGTTTGGCTGGAACTCCAGATAGGAGAGTAAGCTGCCGAAGCGCTGAATTCGATCACTCGACGCTGCTATCTATAGCTACTTAACTTAGAATCCGGATTCCGATCTTGTGTGTTCCCCTCTAATTTTCAATGTAAAAAAACAATCAACATGTACGCGCATTCCTGACTTTTCAAATAGTGTATTAACTTCTTAACGCGTTTCGTTTTCCATCCCTGAGAACCGGTTCTTCTCGAACTCCTCCTGTTATTTCGTGACTCGAGGAATATTTTTGTCGGTCGTGGATATTCTTCCGAAGCACCGACGCATAAATTCAGTTTAGACTCAGATCCCTTCGCAGATAAAGAAACCAACGCTGAACTTCTCCCTGACTGACCGAATACCCTTAATTGTCTACACCAAACCGTACTACCAAAAAAGTTTCATCGTGATGATTAACTCTTATTGATACACGTGTCATTTCTTATTCAATATCTTATTCAAACTCAATCAAATAATTGTTTGTTCAAATATTAAGAAAATCTTATCGATGGAACAGTGTCCGTAAAATACAACTCGCTCATAACTCATATATCAATTCATACATCTAACGCACACGTTAGAATCCTCGTGCAAAGGAGTCGGATCATTCCCATCGTTGACGTCCGCGATTAACGCCGCTAATAAGTCGGCGATTCGTCGGGACACCCTTTGAACCTGGACGATCCCGCGTTTCGCGACGAGCCGCGGAACAAATCGTTTCGTTTGTCACCGGTGCTGCGCGAAGCCGACGTTTACACGCGGTTCGCGTTGACAAGCCTCCCTTTGAGGTTAATAATAGATCCGCGTGACCACGCGTTCTTAATATTTCAGTAATCGCCGTGGCCGGCCGTGCTTTGCGCCGCGGCCGGTCCAGCCCCGGGCTCATCTTTGATGCTTGAAATACGATGATCGCTTGCGTGAAATTTTCCTCGCGCGAATCCGAGATCATCCGACACGATATTCGCCTCGACTTTGAATCCTATCCGGCCGGGTTCCGTGCAGTTTTCGGGGGGTGGGGTTTATGGCCTGTGTTCAAAGCAGGCTCGTAAAACACGAAACAGAAGTGTGGACTGATATTTTATGAGCGTATCGTGCGAACACTGTAGCCAGTGGATTTGCCACTTGTCTAATCTTCGGTTTATAAATACGATGTAAGTCCCAGAGTGGAAAGAATAAATATATATCTCGATAAATCGTTTGATAATCACATAATTTACGAATTTATATTGTCTAATAGCAATTTTGTTGGAACATCGCGACTCTATTAATCTTCGTGGTACTATCGATTCCGAGGGGCGTTTTGAAATTCGTGTTGTTCAGAGATTTAATTTCAGATTAAACTTAATGTTTAAATTTATTCCCGTCGCGCGGAGCCGTGGAGACGGAGATTAAAGGAGAGGAGAAGAGCTCCTCTGCTTCCGGGCAACAGTTGATATCCGCGCCGTTTCCGGCCGCCGATCGATACCGTTTCGGGATCGCGTATGGACAAAACGATGTCATCGATGTTCATCAAATATTCAATAGCCGTTGCTTTACGAAAATTCACCCATCTATTCCCCTGCATATCGAACGGTCGCAATCAGCATTGTAAGGAAATTTACGTCTACGCCATGTCGAGTGTCATTGTAAATTTATTCCATCTATGATCGGAACCTATACCTGATAAGTGAATAACTGAATAAAATGTATTATCAGAGAATTTTTAATGACAAAGCGATTTTTGTTTTTGGTAAAAAGGTTTGCTAATAGTATTTGAAAGCTTGATTGAGGTTGGTTTCAGAAATTCGCGAAAATCTAATCAATCGCATTCAGGAAACTGCGGCGGATGTTCGGTGTAATACCCAGTATCTAATTAACCTTCGTCGATCCATCATTCGGCGTCGTGCAGGCAACAGGCAATCACATCGAAAGCCTGTTACGAGGCGAAGGAATATTAGAAAACACGCTGCTGCTCGTTGAACGATCGGAAAACCGATTGTTCGCTCGCTCCCTTCCTCCCTCGCCGGATATCTCTTTCCCATCTCTCGATTCGCGGTTATTATTTTAACGACGACTTCCGCGTGCAATTTACACTGCAATTCTTCGTTGCCGCGTGAATGTCGCATGTTGATTGTTTTCGACTTCGTTAGAGATTTCAAGAGTCTTCTCGCGTATTTTTTTGTAATAATTTAGAAAATATCATTCGACTGAACGTCGTGGAAAAGATTTCTACCTATTGCAATTTTTAAGTAATTTACTAAATATTATTGTTGTTCAATCTAAATATACTGGTAATTATTAGATAAATCCAATGTGTCACATATTTGATAAAGTATTTTAACTTAATTTTCTGATATTTCTTCTCGTTTGGCAATTGGCCGAGGGAAAGTTCTTTCCAATAGAGAGATCATTTCTAGTTAGGCTTTCGACGTAAAGGGTGCAAGAGGAAGGGAAAGAGCGAAACGTGCGCGTGCCGCAAATAAGCGTCGATAAATCCGAGACGTAATACAAGCTGGTCGGCCGCGGGGCAACTTAATCCAGGGCCAAATTAAATCGCGGCCCCGACAAATCTGTGCTTTCCGAGTGATTTGTGGCTCCGTTTGATGCCGCCCCCGTATCGGAAATAGTTGAAACCGTCGTCGCTCGTGCCTCTCCAGTGCCGCTGGAATTTCTTCCCCGCGTTTCCGTTTTACCCTTTACCTTTGCTTTCATCCTTTGCTTCTCATGCTTTCGTTATAACCATTATAAAATTATAACCGTTGTAAAATTAATCCTGTGCCTAAATAAATTCATTTATTAAGGGTTATAAATCTGCATAATATCATAAATAATGTTTTATTATATTCTCTCAAATGCTTCAATGTTATAATAATATTATATACAGAGGTTCGTATGGAAGATAGGAAAACAAGAGGGCGGGAATCGATACGTGAAAAAAGACGGAACACCCAATAGGGCCACTCTCGTTTTCAATGGGCGACTGCTTTTATTCACTTTATTTCGCCGGACGGATCGAAAACAAATGTTTCCGGTGTTTCTTTCCCCGGTTTCGACGAGAAGAATTAAAATTCATGGGTGCGTAGCGTTGTGGCAGACGGCCCGAGCCCGGCTCTGCCATTTTCTTCTTTCTTCGGTTGCTCTAATAATTGTACTTATATACGAAATTCGTGCAACACGTAGATATCGTTAGACAGGATCGTCCAATCTTTTAAAAGTCTCTGTACTTAAAAAAAAAGAGAGCAGTACAACGAAGCACGGGGTGAAGTTAAACGGACGATAAAAATGTTTTACTGCTTGTCAGATTTATTGGGCTTAGCCTGCCGTAAAATTTCGCCAACAGATTTAGTGCTTTAATAATTACTTGTTTATAACCGTGTACCTTGTTGCCCAATGGGTACGATTCAATTAAGTGTCCAGTTTTTTGTACGTCGAGTTTCATGCCTCTTTTTTTTTTTGGTTCCTCGGGAACACGTGTTTCTCTGAAATGTCGCACGCCAGTATTTTTAACGGGATTCCTCGCCGGGCAATTCGATTAAAAAAGATTCGGTGGCTCGCCGGAAGGAAGAGCCGAATTTTTCTTTCCGCCGTACGGTACGGCGTGTACACACGCGTCGCGAACACGTCAAAGCACGCGCCGAGGGTAAACCACCCCTGGACCGGCCGGCGTTTACCCTTGCCGCGAGTCTGCGGACACTTTGGTATCGTTCGCTTGTAAAAATAGCGACAAATTCGGGGGGAGAGAAGCTCGAATTAAAACGTTCGTTCGGCCTTAATCCGCGCCGTGCCACGATACGCCTTCATCCCGCTATTCCTCCGCCCAACCTCTTTTTTTCTGCCCCTTTTTCGGCTGTTTCGTTAACGTCGCTGCCCCCGGCTCCTGTGCAAATTCGTGTTGATTTTTCTTCAGAACGAATCTACACGCGGCTGAATCGTTATCTGCTACGCTCCGCGAATTTTCCTCATCGACAGTTCTCCTCGTTGATTTTCGCGCCGTCTGACGTTCCTCGCTTGCAATAATTTAGACATTTACTCAAATGTGTTTCTTTATGCGCAATCTGTAATATTAGAATTAACGATATATCAGAACTTAAATTATTAGCAAAAATGCAAGGTCATTGTAGTTAGATATCTGTCAAAACATGACACTTAGAAACCACCAGAGGAATAAAATAGTACAGACGACAGAGTATCAAACTATATTTCTCAACCAATCATCGACTGTTTTAAATTACATGGTATATCATCTAAAGTTTAAAATTCCCATCGAGACAGCTAGAACACCCGCACAGGTGACCGGCTGACAGCGTGGACTATAATAATAATCGTGTTTCGGTGCTGCGCGTCGCATAGTAAATAGCAACCGCGCGATGTGAATTTCCCCGGCGCGGTTCGACGTTCGGTTCCGAGTTTGCGTGACTGTGTAAGGGAGGAACGCGGCGTAAGAGGGAGCGAAGGAACACGGGAAACACCATGATGGAAGAAAAGGGTGACGCGGTAGAGCGAGAGAGCGGGGGTGGCGAGGCGGCGGACAGGTCATGGGTCGGTGGCGAGGGCTCCGGGGGCGGTTGTACCGTGTACCCAACCTAATAACCGCGATCAGCCGTCGCTTATGTGTACCTAATATATCAAATTATGGCGACGTGCTCTGAATGATAAACTAGACGCAGAAGGAGGGTGCCTGGATTCTTGGACGTCCTTTATAATTTCACATCCTTTTTCACAGATCTTATCATTTAAAAAATCTATGCGTTCTTATTATTATTCGATTTTAGTTCCTCAGCGAGTGTCTTTATAAGTTGTTTCAATGGCATATTAAAAAAACAGCAATTTTTATCGATCGACAGAAGCAAACGCGAAAGAATTTAGCTTTAATTATTGTAGGTTCTGCCTAATTATCATGACGTTCGTGCACGAATGAATCTGAATTTTTAATAAACTCCTCTCTGT
This sequence comes from Ceratina calcarata, assembly GCF_001652005.2. NCBI lineage: Eukaryota > Metazoa > Arthropoda > Insecta > Hymenoptera > Apidae > Ceratina > Ceratina calcarata. The sequence continues at coordinate 1,067,454 of NW_017167821.1, read as the reverse complement.
TGAATTTGTACCAACATAAAGACCGACGGTCTTATAACGTCGGGATACTAATTATCCCGCTGTGCACGTACGTCGAATCATAATCAGCCACCGAATTTCTACCGATTAATTAACGACGATGATCGACGATCGTCAACGGTGGTCGGCTGGTTTCCAGCTTCCTTACGGGATCAGAGAATCTTAATTAAAAACAAATACCGGCGGCGCGGAGTCGCGTATGAATTATGTAGGAAATTGACAACCCGTGGGATGATAGAAGGGGGCGCTCAAATTAATTGGCAAATCCCTCGAAACGCTTTTGTCGTCCTGGTTAACGAGTCGTTCCGGAATTTTTTCGGCCCCCTTTTACGTCCTCCGCGTCGCGTGTTCTTTGCGTCCGTCGCAATTACACGCGAGCTGTCCCCGCGATCATACGGCGATGGAAAAATGCAAAACGAACAGGAGCCTTCGGATCGCGTCGCTTTTTAACGCTGCGTCTTCGATCCGGTTGTCCCACCGCGTCGAATCGCTTTAAAAGGGCCACTCTAAATATGGGATAGAGGGTAAGAAAAAGGGACGCGCCGAATTCCGGTGCCGTACAATTTAAAATCCGACCGCGCATAATTGATCGACCGCCTATGCGCAGGAATCATACTACGGGATATTTATTAATAAAACATCTGAAATTCTCGACTGATCAACAAAATATTAAACTATATACACGAGCCATTGCCTCTTTTTTAAGCTTTTCTTTTCACCTGGTAGGAACTGTACCAAATTTTTTTCTCTATTCAGACGGACCAATTACGTGTTGCCGAAATAGTTACTAGTATTTTTAAATAAATCCGTACCTGCACGGATACAAAAATCGAGAAGCAACGCAGTTTGGCATCATTATCCGGATCGTATACTATCAGTGAATTAAATGCGTAAATTCTGGGAAGGGGGTTGTTCTTGCACGCCATATCCCCCTTGCGTTACATACGCATATACAGTGTAGTTCTCCATGTATCGTTCTGGTGGTGCCGGTCGATTTCAAAGCGCGGGCGGGATCCACCTTCCTCGTTTCGAGTGTATCGACGAGAGACGAGAGCGCGTAATTGGACGCGGGCCGGATAATTGTTTCGCCGTCCGGCGATCTTGCGTTAGCCCAACCCTTTTAGACGTCGGGACTCATTACCATTAAGTGGCGCGGCAGCGGCGTTGCCTGTTTTTTGGGAGGCTAGAAATCTGTGGCAGCGCGCGGCGTGACGAGGGTCGGGATCCGCTCCCGATCATCGTTAATTGGGCCGATACGCTTCTTTGAGGGAACCCGATCGATTCCGCTATTCGCCGCGATCATCCCTTGCCGATTGCGAGCACCCAAAGGGCGACCATGTATATTACGTCGCTTGCCCATTGATACCCGCCCTTTTTATTTTTCCCTCTCTTGTTATTTTTAAATAGAAATTCGGCTTGTTTAGGACAGCATTGACTTTTAGCAATACGAGGAATTTCTTTCGTTAGTATTTCTTCCTATTTCAAACTTTGAACATTTTCTCTATTCGTTTCGCATGCTAGTTAATGTGAAAGGACTTTCATGAGAGAAATCTTGTTGATAAGTGAATAAATTTTTATTAATTTGTGGTAATAAGAGATATCATAAGTAGACAGTGTATTTAAGCAATCGGTTTTCCTCGATGAAAATCGTAGCTAGCTGATGCAGTCGAAGGGGAATAATAATGTCTCGCAGCTTGGTAACGGGATTTCGCGCGATTGGTTAGTCGACGAGGTCGGTGGCGGCGGCGGCGGCGTCTGCAGCTCCCGGCCTCGTCTCGTGGATCCCTTTTAACGCGAAATCTGTCTCATTAACAATCTAATTAATAATCCAATTACGCGGCAAGATCCGGCTCCCTCTGGCATATTTTCACGGTAACGGGAAAACAATTCTGTCGGACGTTTCCCTTCTGGTCTGGTACATACCTTCAGGTGGATAGAGAAATGGCGGTGTGTCGACGGTGGGTGGCACCGGGCGCGCTCCAGGGTTGTTGCCTCATCCTCCAGGAATTTAATAAGCAATTACCAGGGATGAAACGAGACGCATCTGTGTTCCTGTATAACAAGAGGCAGTGTGCGGAGAAGAAGCGAGTCGGTACAGGAAGGGGAAGAGGGAGAGTGCGAGTTATATGAACTCAAACAGACGGATGAAGTGAGAGAACAAAAAGGGGAACAGAAGAGGAGAACGGTGTTCCCCGAAATGAGCCGGGTCTCGATAAATTATTTTTCCTTTATAACGTGCCCGAAAAATCGTTCGTAACATCCATTGTATTTCTTAATTTCATCAAACGTTACTTTCTCTCAAACATTTTATACTAGTACTTACAAACGTACCTCAAACATTGCGTAGTTACAAAAGAATGCTTGCAATTTGTCGTTGACAAATCGTAATTGTGGCATACGAAATTATGTAGTATCAAATGCAATCACGAGGCTGGTTTCTGCGTCAGTACCTCAGACGGTGTTTTCGAACGATTGTTCGGTCAGTGCAAACGGCTTCACGTTCAGTTTCCGTTCGACGATTTCGAGGGGTTGACACGCGGCAGACTTTCGATCCGCTGCGACGTGGCAGCGAAAATTCGATAATACGCGTTTCCCTGCAGTCGGTAGCCCACAAGGTTCGAACGGCCCTCGAAACGCCACGCTACAGGTGGTTGCCGAGTGTCTCATCCTGCGGATCCTCAAATTTTCCGATTACGTTCTCGTATCGAACGACGAATTCACCGATATCAACAACCCTTGCTCACTGTTTCACAAAAATCTCGTTTCAAGAAAATAAACATTCGACTTTCTCCAATACTTTCCTCATTATTAACGTTTTTCTGCATAAATGAAACGATTTCCACTGAGAATTCCTAATTGAATTCGAAGAGAATTGTTCATATCGAATGGATAAAATATTACGGATTCCGGAGCGCGAATGCAATGCGTTTAATCCGATGTATCGCTAAATTGCCAGTCACCCTTTGCGCTATCAGGAGACGTATTTGAGAGACTGGAATTTAAACGGGCTTTTTTCCACCAAGAATCTCGTTATCCTATACGAATTAATTGCGCATATCATTCATAAATTCAAACGGGTTTTTTAATAATCAGACATTAAAACTTAGAAGATACATTAATCGATATATCGACCATTACCTCTCCCGGTTTGTTCGCTTATTCACATCTGCGCCTTGTCGCCCCGTATAATGAGCCCTTGATGCCATTATCATATCATTACTCTGCACTGTATTTTATCAATGTTCCTAAATGATTATTATGGCATTACTTGTAACAAAAAGGCGAAGACTGCTCAGATATCTCTTAGATAAAATTCATTTCATAGAAAGCGACAAAAGGAAAACAATTCGGATATCAAAACTACGTACATGTACGAGAAGTATGCGTGGTTTCGAGATCAGCGATTGGTGGGCAGCGCCAGCACCGAGCTAGGCGAAAAGGCATTAACAGCCTCTTAACATGCAGATTGCCCCCTAAAGACTTTGGGAGTTGCTCGAACGTTGATTGGACGATTATTTAATACCTCGTCGAGAGGGCTCGCTTAACTTGACGCGCCACGTGTGCGCGACGTTCCCTGCCAATTTCCGTGGCACGCTCAAAATTACAATCCCGCGTGGCTTTCTTCGTTTTTCGGAGACCCGCTTTGCTACTTACTCGCGATCACGCGCGTTGATGCCTGGACAATCGACCGAGATTACGGTGATCCGCTCGTGACGGTAATAATAAGGCGAAACCGCGTGCTACTAGTCTTATAGCTATTAACGTTCAATATATTTTTTACGACTCCTTGTGTTAACTATGACACGGCCATTGTATATATTTTATTACATTTAATTTGTTTGTTAATGCCCTAAATATTTGAAACTTGGAAACGATATACGGTGCACTTTTATTGAGATGGCATAAAAAGATTTTCACGCAGAGAAATTATTTCATGAGAGATCACATTGCATGATTTAGGTTTAGTCTCGAGTTGCAAAAATTGGATACAATCAAGGGGTTAATCTAATCGCGAGATCCACCAAAGGAAACGTGGCAAACAACGCAATGGGGTAAAAAACGGAAAAGAGTCAAACGAGCTGGGCACACACGCAGTTGAAAATCAATTCGCCGAGTGACCGGCAGCTTTTACGAGCATCTTCCGCGCGAGTTGTGCCGTCCGATATCGTCCAGCCGGTTCCCGGCCAGTCGGACCGTCCCTCCCGCCCTCCTCGATCCCTGGGCTCGCGTCCCTCGACTTCTTTCTCCGGTTTTTTCGCCGCGAGGCAATTATCCTTAATTCGGTCCCGTGGACCCTACCCTCCCCTCCCACGCTCGGGTTCCTCCACCCTCGGACTTCTCCTCGGCGGGACCGCGACGCCAGCCCTGGACCACGTAAAAAAAGCCGCGACACCGGGACCCCGGGACAACGGAGAAGGAAAGGAAGGAAAGAAGGAGGAAGAGGCGATGTCGTTCAATCTACATAATCATTAACAGAAAGGAAATTTATTTAATCCCGCGTCCGAAGGACTCGTTATTTCCCCTCCGGCTAATTTGAATACATTTCGGCTCTCTCTCGCTGATGGTAAATTAGAATCCAATTTCGGTGTAATTTCGTGCTATTAAACGCGATTGGACCCAGGAGTCCCCTCCCCGTCCACCGGATCTGATCTCCTTTCGTCCGTCTTTTCTTCTTTGTTACCATTAACTGGCGCGCCCTTAGTTTGCTCGACGAATTCCTCGAATTAACATTCTGCGCGTCGATCGATTGTCCGAATTTGGTCCCTCGTCGGACCTGTTCTCGGTTTTAATTTCGGGGTAACGAGTATTCTTGTTAGAGATTGCAAAAATTCGGCTGGCACCAGGATTAATACCTATCTATTCAGAACGAGGAAGTGAAATCGATTAACAAACCGGTTGGTGGAAAGAGAATCGCACCGGTTGAACTACGAGTTTGTTACGTAAATCCTAGTCTAGAGCGGGCAATCGACTTTCGTCGTAATTCCGTTTCAGTAATTAATTACATATAACGCGAGCTAGCGACTATCGTTAACGGTAGCTTCCGCGGGAACAAAAGCCCTCTGCGTTACACGTCGGTGTACGCGGCGCACATATACTTACTCGCAATACGTAGCAATATTACGTCGTCTTGCCGAGGCTTTACGTAACGCGAATGTGGCAATACCAATTATAAAGCTTCAACCAAGCAGTTACAGTAAATTCATTAACGAACTTTTCCGCTGGCCCGCGCGGTCTAACAAAAAATGAACGCGAGGGCAATAATAAATGTAGTGGACTCTCGACTGGAGTACCTCGTTGCGTCCACCCTTCAACCGGGAAAGAAGAAACAGCACGCGAACGCACAAGCCTGTGTGCATACGTGTTTCGGATAAAATGGAAATGTTCGCCAGTCGTAGATATTTTCACGTAACCAAATTTTATTCCGTGTAATCCGTTTGGTTTCGTTCCATCGAAGCTGTACACGGATTTTAAAGTGTCTCGTTAACTCGAACAGGTTTCATTGAGTCAAAGTCACATTTCGTTACAATGGATTTTTAAACAGTTTGTTTGTAATAAATGTTTTTGCAATTCAAGATACGTTAATTTGTCGGCTAGGATTGATGGATTCGATGTGTATGCATGTTCGTTCGTTCTTCTTTTGTCATGAATTTAGTTCATAGGGTGGAACGGTGTCTTGACCGAATTGATTTCTCGTGTAGGAGATAACGAGATCGCAACGTGTTTAAGAAAGTTGTATGAAACCGGGCCAATTAACAGCAATTCAAAGCGTTAACGATGAATACTCGGCCAGACCAATAAATACAGCAGGTATTAAAGTACGAGATCGCATCTTGTTAAGCGCATAAATATTTTATTCTGCAATGATGAATCGCCTCAGGGTGGTAGTGACGATTCTCGATGTAACGAAAATTAATTCCTTATATACGCTCCAAATAAATGCACACACGTAAAACGGCCAATATTCAAAGAGAAAGATACTCATTCAATACTCAAAAGATACAAAGAAAGTGAGGATTTATTAAAAATTTTGAAAAAGCGGGTAACAGATTTTTAAGAAGAAATCGCGGCGGGGCGTTTTAACTAATGACGATTCCTTTGGTTTTCTAAGAAAAATGAACGGAACTAATTGCGATAAATAAGAGGAGCCTCCAGCCACGTTCTCTCTACGCCGGCACATATGCGTGACTGCTTTTTATCCGGGCCGAGAGCCATCGTTGTTGCCTTCCAGCCCGCGGGGCAGGAGCCTGTAATTCAAAGCCGTAATAGCGGCGCATTATATCTCGGTGTTTTCGCAAGAAACCGCATTTGTCCCAGTTCCAAAAGTTTCCACCGTTTTATCGCTCGCGCCCACGGTGCGTCCACACGGCCGCCTCGGTACACAATGTACAATTTGCAATAATTCATCGCTTTGGCCGCTGGGCCACAGAGTTGAAAAACTCCCCTGTACGCGGTTTAAGGGATACGATACGTCGGACGTGCGTTATGTATGTACGCGCATTCTGAATAAACGAGACAGTCTGGCTTTATGGGGTGATTACTCCTCGATTCTTTGAATTCTATCAAAAGCATTGATAATTCTGTCTTAAAATAAGAGTGGATCTATCAGCCGAATTAATAATACACGGTTACTGAATCATTCAAATAAACTAATTTATATTTATAACAACAAAAATAGTGTTCCTGCACATTCGTATAAAAAATTATTCACAGTTCAATCGGTATACATGATAAAAGAATTATATACGATATAGTACTTTTTATCGAAACGCATATTATGGTATCGGAATAAAGGTCTGTAGGACATTCCTGCGTCGATCAAACTGAAACAAATCGGAAGCTACGTAACGCGGATGTAAACACGAGTGCAGCAGCGCGACGCGAGAACTGATGCGAGGTACACCCTTATCAGAAGGGTGGCACGCATTCCCTCATTACCGCGGTCGTGACGAGCAGCCAGCCCGTTTTCAAACCTTTTTGTTCCCCGACCCTCTGCTCCAGTGGCGTAGGGAAACGAGACGAACACGAAGATAACGCACGGTGCACGCGTACTATTTTAAAAATGTTCCCCAATCAATTCTCACCACCAATTTGAGTTTCGTCACCAAGTGTCATTTGATATTCCTTCGTTTCGTCTAATGATTACTTCTAACGCACTCAATGCGAGCAAAATAAAGATATAAAAAAAAATGACCTATCATATTCATGAGGTAATTTGTACAACATGTATGTAGAACTTGCGGTTTACTTCTAACGTAAAAATTTACTCAACGTCCCAATTGTCAATGGGAACTAAGTTCGCGATTGTGAACTCTACTAATCAACGAATTTGAAACGGTGTAAATTATCGAGATAGACAGCGATTAAAGATAGCTTGGATCACCAAGACCCGGATCTGTGGGTTTGCGAGTCTGCACTCATTTATACTATAATACTCGGCGTCGAGTGAGTATTATGCTCGGCCGGCTGGCGTAGAGATAAAGCGAAGTCGTTATCTCGGTTAGGGGTTTCAGCGACGGCGACGCCGCCGCCGCCGCGCCGGTGGGGTTGCAAGGGCGAAGAGTAGGTGGGGATTCGAAGAACGTTGCTTAAGGGTTGTGAATCGTAATGGGCTGCGCCCTCGGGCAAGAGTTGACGATGTCATTGGAATATGTAACGCCCGCGCTACGCTTTTTTAGTTTTAACGATAATAAATCCGACACCGCCGCTGACGACTCCGCGGCTTTATTCTCCTCGTTCGGTGTCACGTGGACGCCGCAGTTCATTCGGATAAGCGACAAAATTTATGAAATTTTAACAGTTGATTCGATAACTGCTATTTAACCCATTTGTGTCATTAGCGTATATATACGTCAAATTTTGTAAATTAATGTATAAGATGAATCCATGTACAGTACCATTATCCTTTATTAATTGATTTTACTATAGAATTCGTGGTATAATATTTATAACCGTCAATCTCTGATGAGAATGAATTAAGGCATGTTTTATAATAGCCTGGTTAATAATTCTCAGATGGTTCTTAAATTTAATAACGGAACAGTGACGGATTGAGATTTTCTTGCGCAGTAAAATACATTCAGCTCGTATGGTATTTAAAATCTTAATTAAGATCTCGAACGCGGATGCATTAAAAACTGCAATATTTAATAGCTAGCCGGGTGAACGTAAGGCGGGCATCCTGAGGAACGGAAAGATGATGTAAGTTGCCTTGTTGTAATTTCCCGAAAACGCGGAAGCTCATCCCATCCCGTCGCGTCATCGCGCAGCAGCGGCGAAAATCCGCTCTTGTACGTTCTACAAAATGCGAGAACGGGTTCAGTTCGAAGGTGTTCGATCGATCGATTTCGTCACCGCATGACGGCCGAATCAATTACCGAACGCGCGACAAGTCCGCGCGTGTAATATGCAATTAACGGTTTATTAATCACAAGCAGCCGGTGTAATCGCGAGGCGCGCGCGTAGTAATTAACATCACGGGCCGAAACTCGGTTCCAGTGCCCGGGAACTGTTTAACATCATACAAATGTTCCAGTAATGACGCGCACTGACAACGCACTTTTGTTTCGCAACCTTCATTTAGCCCTCCCGTTCATTCCCCGGTGACGACGGCCCGCCGACCCTCCCTCTGCTCCTCGACTCTCGACCGCGAACAATACGGGAAGTGCCTTGCAAGTTTCACCTACCGGGTGTCCCCGCTGAACGCGATCTCGTGTCTGCAATAATATGATTTTCCTCTTGTGCGTTAAATTGGCACAATGATGAAAAGTCGATGCGATAAGAGATCCTTTACTCCGAATCGGTGTTCCGTTGAAAATGACAAAATTTCGTCGCCAGTGATAAAGCGAGAGAGAATCAGACAAACGGTGGGCAGGAGGGGGCGACCGTTGGAAGGAACGAGATCTTTTAAGTCGGAGGTAAGCGAAGGTTTTACAGGTGCGCGCGGCCGCGAGACTCAACCGGTTGGTGGGAGTGAGTCGGTTCGAAGGAACAGACGAACACTGAGGCAAGACTGACAGCGAACAACAGACAGATAGACGGAGAAACGATCAGAGAGAGAGAGAGAGAGAGAGAGAGAGAGAAACGAGCGAGGAAGGGGAGAAAGCGTACTGAGCAGAGAGAACGAGCATGCGACGGGAGGGGGTGGATGGGGGTGGTGTGCGACATCGCCTGCTGCAAATTGCAATTTTGTTGTGAGATCATTATAAAATGCATAATGCCGAGTCGCCTACTGCCTCGCTATTTCTCCACCCTCCCACTTTCTCTCTTCCTCTCTCTCTTCTCTGCACCCCACTATTTCGTCGACCAAACTCGCTACTTTCCTTCTCATTTTCTCTGCCGGTATACTTGCGTTCCAGCAACGATGCTTCTCTCTGCTGCTTTTCGTATCCTCCCCGCGGTGTACGGATAAAGAGAGAGAGAGAGAGAGAGAAGGGAGTTTGTACCTAGGAGGGGGACAGAATAAGGAAGAAAGAGAGCGAGAGGAAGAGTGGGGGAGTAGGAGGGAGGGTAGCGACTCGTTAAAAGTTTCTAGCGACGCGTATTCTTAATAGTCTGCGCGCGGACACGCCGTCATTAAAATTATAACCAAGCTCCTGTATCACCACCCCGATCCTCCATCGCCTAGTACCAACGGCTGCAGCCTATCGCCAGCCACCCACCTACCTATCCACCCGGAGGCCCCGTTTCGTATTTTCAACCCCCTTTTCGCTCCGGGGCCGCCAACCGAATGCGAGACGCGTCCGTTTAGTCTGATATCGACGGACTTTCGGACGGGATCCGTTGTTCATTTCGAAAAAAAATCATCTAAACGAGCCCGCATGCGACTTATTTCAATATTTGATGTATCATCAAAACTTCGTCTCAATTCGGTATCGTGTATCGTGATTTCAAAACTCCTAAAGAAGTTTTTTATTGACTCTGTACAAATATATCTAGAGATTAATCGTTGTCCACTTTGCTTATGAAAGGCAACAAATATATCGCGTGGTATAGTACTTACCAGAACTTGACGCATCGAATTGAATAATAGTCTCGAACTGGCAAATCTAACTGTACAGAACTTGGAAGCATTAGTAACGCAGTTAGTCGGCTGGGACGACAAATGGCCGATGTCTGCGACGAATCAGTTATTCGTATTTCGACGTATACTTCGTCGCGAGTTAAGACAACGAAGCTTATTCGTCGAAAGTATTTTTTCGCTTTCTCGTTTCTTATCGACCGAGTCAAACAGACTCGTTCGGCTGTTTTCCGTCACGCTTTTTGCATCGTCTACGCCGAGACGAGCATCCCCGAAAGAGGAAAATCATTAATCACCGGGAACCGCATCGTTTGCTCGTAAAATGTCTCCGTGTTGGTCGGACCTGGGTAGTATCATAGTTTCTCCAGAAGCCTGTCAAACAGCCAGGCAAAGCTTCGCTCGCGGAGCCATCACAGTTCCAAACTATCCCCATTCCTGGCCAAATCGTTAAGGGACGCCGTGGAGCGTACGCCGGGTCCAACGGGCATCCGATCGCGAAACGACCGGCAACGAGAAGAAGAGAAAGAAGGAGCATTCCCGCGCGTCGGGGAATCCGCCCGAAAGAAGAGATACTTTCCGTTACGGATAAAGCGGCAGCTTTAACCGAAACTTACGCGAACTCGCGGACTCTGTAAATATGTAAATACGAGGCCCAGTGGATGTTATTACGCGTACGCTCGCTCAGAACTAGCCGAGAAGAGATATAAAGTATGAAAAAGAAGAAGGAGGAAGGAGGCTCGGGTAAGCAAAGCCACGGGTTCCCCCGGTAATCGTCCGATATTTAAGTAGCGAGTTTAGGTACACCGGGTATATTTAAACGTGCTTATTATCATATAAATACAAGTTGGACGTTCAATTTACGCGTCGGGGAGAGCCCTCGCCGCACCCTCCCCGGGTCCCGGGACCTGTTCATCCTCGCTCATCGTTGTATGCGACGTCTCCTCCGCGGCACGGCGCGGCGCCACGCCGGTGTGTGCGCCTCGGCTCAGAGTTACAAAAGTTATTATTGTTATTACCGTACCGTTTAGAAACTTTTGTTGCCCGCGATGGATACCGACCTACCCAGCCTTAACCACCCACACCTCGGCGTTCCCACCTACCTGTCTTCTGGCCCGACCTCATCCTCTTTCCATGTGCACAATCCTGATAGACCTTCGAATGACGTTAGATTTTTAAGAGTTCAAACTCTATTTGAGCAAGTAAAAATTGTTTTTCATTTTCATTGCGAGAAATAATTCTAGTATAAATAATTATTCGTTGCACGTATGAAATAAAACAATTTTATTTAATGAAAGAAATGACACTAATAAATTGTTTCTGCTCATCAAATCTTTGGTCCTATCGAATACCGGGAAAGTGTATCAGTTAAGGTGGGCAACGTTTTATGAGAAAATTTACTTAGTAGAAACAGATCGATATCCGAGCTCGCATGTTTCTCGCCTCGCCGGAACGGGGCGTCTCGCTTTGCGAAATAAGTGGATCGGCTGAAACGGAGGCGAACGGGAAGAGATAAGTGAAACGCGCATGGTCCGTTTCGTTTAACGATCTTGTCCCATTTGCGGTCGTAGAGAATCGGTGCCACTTATGATTAAGAAAACGAATGATAAGCCGTAGATACTTTCTTGTTTGCAAAGAAACATCTGCATGTGCGTGTACATACCTTTCAAATTACAGTCGTACATTTGGTTAATTTTTTAAACTGAGTCCAATGTATGGAATCTCTGGTATTAAAGGATCGCAGTTAATTGCGAAGACTAAAGAAAATATCAAAGCGAGACCGTTTCAGAAGGAATAAGAACAGAGGAGAGTTGGGGCAATCAATCATTAACAGAATCTTGAAATATTAAATCGGCGCTGGGTTATTTCCCCCATGGCATTGATACGCATCTAGACGCGGCTTAAACGCGAATACGGATAGGGAGAGAACGGAACGCGAGGATGAGACAGCTGATGGAGAAAGAGGGAGGTTACACGCAGGATAGAAAGCCCGAGGAAAAAAGCCGCGTGCGTCGATTGTAATATCGAGTACGGAGGCGCGTCGATCTCGATGCACCGGCGCCTTCAATTTCAGCTGAAAAATAACGTACATCGTGTACTCCACGCGGAGGTTCAATCTGCCGGTATGCGAGAAAATCTGTTATCATCGTTAAACGTCGAAAATATACAGGGACTCGTAATAAGTTCCGAAAAAAGCACGTGTATATCCTTTGTTTTATACCGTGCGCTCTCGAGCCACGGATTTTTCTCTATTTCGCACGCATACCTACGTACACGCAACACTTTACCTGATTGAAATTGATATATACGACACGTGTAATCTGCAAAGCGAAAAAATGATATTTCTGCAGCCGGAAATCAGTGAATTCGTTAGCGTCTCGCTTGAAAATTCTTGCAAGGCAATAAATAATGGCAATTAGTGCGTTTGATTGCGGAGCTTGTTGTGGAGAGCCGGGAGTAGGTGGTACTGGAAATCAGCGATCTTCGCAGGGTGGAGAAAGCAGGAAAAGGGTTCACGGATCGTCGCGTTAAGAAGGTGAAACGAGACGAACTTCCGATTCTCCCATAATGCGATTATTGTTTCTTCTCCTGTTCTCTTAATATTTCTTTCGAATAGCTTAGTTAACTTTTTACGTCGTAAGATGGTGACAAGAACATTAATATAAGAATAAAATTTAGTTTCTCTTAAAAATCATGATATTACTGAACCAGAAAGAATTGTCAATGCATGTAAACTTTTTTTTTAAAAACGACAACGAGTATTTCAGTTTTCGTTGTATAAAAATAGCGAATGGTTACAAGTTGAATGGGCTACGGATTTTCTTGGGAAAGTCAGATTTTTCAGGTCGTGTTAATCCGTTTCTCGATTAATCGGGAACGTTATCGCTTGGAGAGCGGTGACCGGAAACGACGGCCGGAGAAAAGTGCGTAGCTCGTTAAGAATTAATCAAGACGTATTAATTGCATCGCGCGTTCCTTTCGCGCAACCGTCGAACGATTGCCCGCGGCGCGAATCATTTAACGAGTTCACCGTGGCGAGAGCCAGCCGCGAACTATGGAACGTTATTCGTTTACAAATATTTGCGGCCGTGTTGGCGGCCGGATTTATCGGGCACGATTTTTTAACGCGGCCGCGCGGTTTAATGAACCCGCTTTTAATTGCTCTCCGCGGAGCGGCGAGGGACGAGGCGATTCCTCGAGCGTGCAGAAACGAGATTTTGATTGGAAGAATTTTTTTTTTGAGGGAGCGAGGAATTTATGCAAACAGGTGTGGAATTTTAACTGGTTAAAGACTAATGACTAATGAGAAGTAGAATTTTGAAACATTGTTCAGCCGAGATATTTATTCGCGAAAGGTAAAATTTCGTCCGATTGGATTTTCAAGTCGGCTGATCTTTTTGCGAGTCACTCTGGGTTCGCTCGATTAAACGTAGTACGTAGTGTTAAAACGCGCGATACACTTTCGACATCGCGCGGCCAAGTATTCTTTCACTTTTGTTTCTTTCACTTTCTGGCGAGCGCGCGCCGTGATAAATGTACAATACGCACGCGATATCGTAAGGAATTCGCGTTCACCTACTTCCACAAAATCGCTTCGTTTCCCAGTCGGTCTATAAACTGTTAAATAACCGTTCCTCTGTTACCACTCCCAAATGAAACATCGAATAAAACGGTGTACTTAGACGCGTTTCCCCTCGTGAACGAGGTTCATCGATCCACGTCCTCGTGGCTACCACTTGAAATATATTACACTTCGCCAAAATAGAAAGTGTATGTGTTACACTAGAAACGAAGCGGAACTTATTGTTAGTGTAACAGACAATTTATATATTTATACACGGTTTCGGTACATTTATGCAAGAGTTCAGTGCGGCAGACGATTTACAAATTTATACAAGGTTTTAATATTAGCCGAACTGCGTGTCTGGGAAATACTAAAACTGTTTGGTTAATTAAGGGTCAAGGGAGACTGACGATTTTATATCTGTGAATCTTGTTACGACGCGGTAACGGAACGGCTAGGAACCATTGTTCCTCGGTCCAAATCTTTTCGTCTTTCGTATAATCGAGCCCTGCGGGATCGTAGTACGACAGATGTCCTGCACCGGCAATAATTGCTCGACTTCGTGAAAACCGTAAGACCCAGGAGAGAGAAATGAAGAAGGTGGGGAAGAAGGAGCGGCAACGCTTCGACTTAATTAATCTATTTAAATTAGCCGCTTCCTTCCGGCAGAAGAACGCTCGTCCGACAGCGTCCGCCTTAATCCCTCCGTTGTTGTCAACACAACGGCTCCGGGTAGGGGTTGAAGGGGGTCACAGTGGTGTACGAACTCGGGAAAAAGAGAAGCGTCTCTTGTGAAAATAATTCCCTGGTTTCTCAAATTGCGACGGGTGTAACAGCGGTAATCGTTTTGGTGTTAAATAAATCCAGTCTCATTAATTTGAAATTATGTCAGGTAGAAATAGTTTCCAAAAGATACGTTTGTCTTTTCCATTGCGTCTCTCATTGCGTTATTTTTATGCTGTGATAATAATCGTTTGATATAAAATGCCCTCGTGATCAAAGACGTCATTATATCGCTAACACGCCCATTGGCATTAAGCTTGAGAAAAGGTGTGCTTACGCAGGAATTGAGACGTTGATCGAGACTTGACAGCGTAGCGGTGTTGCGTACGCGGTACTCTCAATACCGGTTCGATAGGGTGTTTAAATATCAGAAGGTAGATCAAACGAAGGACAATGCGCGGCTGCCTATGCAAAGTGACAACTGTAGGAAAGTGAAATTGTGTCTCGTGCACGTGTGCGTCTAAGTACACGTATATACTCTGACCCACACACATGGACACACAACAAAGACAGAGGGGAAGGAAGAGTACCAGTCACGACTGATCGATCTTCCTACTGCACGGTTCTCTTGTTACGGGGGTGGACTCGGCGGTGGGCGAAGGGGTGGCAGGCGAACAACGGAGAGAGGAAGGTTAGACAAGGAAACAAAGCACGCAATCAAAACGTTAATTACATTAAAATGAGTCCAAGATCAGAGCAATCAGAACAGCCTGACGATGGCATCGAGCCGCGTTCGAATCGATACTTAATCGAGACAATCTTGTTTCATGAAAAATTCTCAATCGAGGACTGTTTTCTCAGAATCGAGTTTCTTACGTACGTACGTCGGGAAATCTGGGTCATAGACGTTTCCCCGCGATTGAATTACCTACTTCACGGCCGATATTACGACTGCTGAATTTTATGGCACGGTTGTAAAATCACGGCTCCCTAAATTAGGAAAATGAAGCATTGCACGAGTTTATTCAAGAGCAAAATAGAATTCAGATCCGTGTTATCAGAATTGTATAAGATTTCTTTAAATATGTTCTACTTCGTTCCGCAAATCAAACAATAATTCAATAAGTTTTTTGTCCAACGTATCGGTTGATCAGACGAAAATTAATTTGTTCTCGAAGTCGACTCGTAGCCATCGCTGGCGACTATCCAATATCTCAGCGAACTTCTAATATGAGCGCGATGTTCGGTATATCCGGCCAAATTGCGCTCGGGAGCTAATAGGAATTTTGATTGACTGAATTAAATAGTTATTGGAAATTCGAGCATTTTGTATCGATTAGCTATATTAGGTCCGAATTGTTGGGAGACAGTTGATGAGAAATAGAAGGGTCGATCGATCGATCTCATGATTTCAGAACGGAACGTAGATGAATGGAAGTTCACCGAGCGGGATAATTCGTTGTTAAGTCGGAACTCATTTTCTGAAAACGCACGCTAGCTAATACGGGTTTCGTGCCCGCGGGCCACCTTATTACCTGGACCTAGTCCATTTCAATTTAATTTGCTGGTCGGCCATTTCGTAGCGAAAAGAAGAGCGCGGGTGGCGAATGACGAGGAAGGATTCGAGAGAGGGTTGACGCTGGTTCGTCATACGCTGTGTCGCTTTTTAATTAAACCGGGCTAACCCGTCCGGGAAACGGGCACGATTAATCGTTATTACGTAGGAAAAATGAAAAACGCGAGATTCGAAGACTTCCGGTTTAAGCAATTAGTCGCCACTGGAAAGCTTGTGCTGGTAAAATCGTCTCCATTCCTGATTAGAACCTATTCAACTAAAGAAGTATTGAATGGATACAATTATCTCGAAGACAGAACGAGCTAAATTCTTCAAAGCGTTCGAAAGTTCAAGCCAAGAAGAAATGAAACGTTTTATTGTTTTAATCAAGTCGGGAATGAAATCGATCGCGGTAGCTGGTTAAATGAGTGGTGGTAATAATATGAGAATAACCGTTTCGTTCGGTGTACGTTTAAAACGAGATTTGGAACAGGGAAATCAGAAATCGATCGATTTAATTTCGTTCCGGTATTATTGATCGCACGATCGAGCAGACGAGCTGGGAAAAAACAATTAAGTCGATCATTTTGGTATCTCGACGATGAGGGAAGCGGAGTGTATCCGTACTCATTAGGATGATTATTCCGGGCCCCGACGCGCAGAAAGGATAATTAAGGACACGGTTCTTCGGTTCAGCTCTCGATTCTCGCGTTTCAGTTCAGATTGCGCAGCGTACACCTCTTTCACGGGCATGGACGGTGCACCGTTTGCGTTGCGCTGAGCTAAATGGGTTAATTCTCAAGATAAAGTGGACGGCGATACCCGGGCGTCTGTCGAATTTCGCGTGTAACGCGATAGGGTTATATAAATTTTGAGAGCCCCCTGCCGACGCTGCAATTTAGTTAATCTGCATATAATTGCCGCGATGCATAACCGCTGGAGGTTTTCGAATATAATTAAGCCACTTGCCATTTTGCGATACTATCTCGTTCTTCCCTATAAAACATACGCTGTGTTTATCTACATAGTACATATGTGAAGATTAAACAGGAACGTCCTACATTATTAATAATAACACAACTTAGGAGAAGTAGCAACCGTATACAAAAAATTAAGAGCGTTGTAGCTTCGCTGTCGGCTGTGAATCGTATTAATCCAATTATACGATCGATATTTTTCGTCCCCGGAATCATAATAAAAAGGCAAACATAGTGGGAGCGTATCAAATCTGTGATAATTAAATAAGATCTGCAGCAACATGAAAGAAAGCGAACGACAGACTGAGCGCGGAATGGTTCGTAGAACGTCGAAGCGGAGAAAGGGAAAGGCGTACGAGAACGCGACGGAGAATGTGGAAAGGGGATAAGACGGCAGAGACGAAATTAAATGCCGGACGACTCCGATCGCGCTAATTTAACTACGGCAGAATTACCAGTCGCCGTTAAACGAACCCTGGGTAAGAATTGCAGTGGGTTAATACACAATTTTTCTTATAAGGAATGGATACAATTGAGAACTATTTTAACCTTCGAGAAAATTAAGAATGCCTTGAGCATTATGATTCTCGAGAGTATAAACGATTTATTTGTATTCTGTATTTTGCAAACGGCTTTAAAATATTGGCATTTCTTGTTTCTTATACGATTCTCTTATTCTACGACGTACGAAATAACTTTGCCCCACCGTCATTTTTCTTCAGTTCCTCTCTCGTTTCATCGTTTCGTCTGTTTCCTCCGGGGGTGATCAACCACCCCATGTCTCGCCAACAAGAGGGAATAAGAGAGGAAACACGATAACGCGTCGTGCACGTCAAAATGAATGCATTCACGCACGCATTCCCAGCGCGCGCGCACGTGTACGCGATTCGCTATTAATGAGTTAGACCACCTTACCCTCGCCACGTTAATTGTCTAAAGCGCAAATTGGGCGGCTTTAATTAGCGTAATTATTTGGTTCGTTTGTCCGTTTATCCAAGATCCCTGTTTGTATCGGGGTGCGAAGGGCGGCGGGCGGCGGCGGGGCTCGTGGCCACCCTCGGTGGCCGAAACATAGGCCGCGTAGGTGGTAACCGCCCCTTCGTCCGCACTGCGTCTAAATAGATTCGTTAGTGTTTCGTGCGATTAAAAATTCGAGTTGGCCCGTGCCTTTGGTTTGTCCAATTTGGGACCTCGAATTTTGAGGATGAAGAGGGTGCCAGAACTCGTTACAGAGGCCGCTGTAACGTTCAGATGAATGAGCACATGCGATTTGTTATCGATTTTCCCAGAGGTGTCCCTGTGAAACTGTGACAAATTCGTAGAATTCGTTTTACTTTAATAAGGAGGGTGGGTATTTCAATAAGGATAACGTGGTACTAACAGTAATAAAACTTATCGGATGATTTATAGAGCAATTTAAAGAGACTATACATGATTGAAGAAAAATCCAACTTGCGAGCATTAAAGTATGCGCTTAAGTATTTATAAGATGAAATTCGATGATCTTCATTGAATACCATCCGAACACTGTTGCGCTCCGCGCGAGGAACAAGAACTTGTTCCACACGTCCATAATAATGATCCATATTTCTTTGTCAGCCATGAAATAAGATCTCCGTTGATCGAGTGTCCGTTCCTGTTCCTAAATGGATTCATTATTGCTCCGCTTCGCGGTGTATTCTACTTGCATGGAAAGTCCGGGCCCCGATCGCGTTTATAAATTACTGCCCTTTTTTTTATCATCGCCGAGCCAAAGCGTTCCGCGGCGGGACCTGATGGAATACATCAACCGCCGATGAATAGAGAACGAGCACGTATTTATAGAACACGGCCACATATTCTCATTGCCCTAACTTCTTGCAATTTTGCAATTTAGAAAGTGGGATGAACTATTTATCACATATATGTACATAAGATAATTCAGTTCTCTAGTTTTCTATGAAGCAAAAATCAGCTAACTGCTAGTTTGCATTAGCATAATGTAGCGAAGACTCGATTTGAAAAATTTTCTAATGCTTCACGCGTTATGTACCTTCGATCACATTAGATTTTAAGATCAAACATCGTATATCATGATTACGTCGGGCAAAAATTTATTTCTGTCAGTATAGAAACATCCTGTAGACACACGGAGGTCCGACGAAACTTTAATTGGAATTACGTTCTGGCCCTCCGTTTCGGGAGGGAGCACAGCCCTTCGACGTGGCTGTCTTACCCTTGATCCCAGGCTTCACCGAAAACGATACTCATTTCACCCACTATGGAATGTATTAATTCGCTGTTCAATTTACTAGGCCCACGCGATATTCGATGTTCAGAGGAACACGAAACATTCCTATTGGCGACATAAGAATGTATCATACCTACGTATACATTTGATAAATTGCAGAAAGTACGTCTTAAATTCAGATAAGCCGAATATAATTCATCAGCGAGAGTTAGCGACAGCATTCGATCAAACGGTAGAATTGTTTTAACAGTTTGAATAGAAAATTGAAACGAGGCGAAGTCGCCTCTCGTCTGTTACACAGTTCTCGCAGTTAATTAACTGAATTCAACGCTAGTAATAAACGTTCACTGCGAAGACAAAAGGGGATAATCGTGGGAAAAGTGTTCCTTAATCACGAGGCCGTTTAACCCCTCGACGTCAGTATTTCGTACTCGAACTGAAGTATAGCAACATTTTATTGCATTGTTCCATTTAGGAAAACGGATTGCGAGTTTTTTTTTTTAATAAAACTACAATTTCTGCACTGAGGTTTAACACCGTATGAAATTTCTGTTTTATATTGCCGATCGTCAAGGGGTTAATAACACAATGGAGGAATTTCACGCGAAGATGGGTGCCTCGTTGCAGAGGCACTTAATTAAATACGTTCCCACTCCCTTTCACCACCCCCAATTCCCCGCTATGAGCGTTCTCTCTCTCTCTCTCCCTCTAGTTCTCTCTCGCTCTGCAGATGCAATCAAATTTCAATTAGAAAAGGGACTTTTTGCGCGAAACGGACCAGCGTGTCCCGTGCAATTTGATTTAATGCCATATTATTACACGGCGAACGTGCCAGTAATAATAGGAAGGCTCAAATTGCCCGTAATAGTAACATACGCGCGGATACAATATGGATAAGACCTGCGCGGATGGCTTTTCGCTCGAAACGCATTTTATACGAACGGTATTTACATAATGGCCATTATCGAGCCTTGCTTTACGCCCGACAAGACGGAAACGAGAAGGAAATCTTTTGACTCCTCAGCCCTTATTATTTTATACGCTCCATCCTCACCTTTTTACTTCTTCTCATCTTTACTCCTCCCATAAACTCTTAAAAGAAATCGTCAAGCCACACCGGAATCTCTCTTCCTCATGCCTTACAATTTAAAAAACATTTACGTTTCTTACATTTTCTCGTTCCTAATATTCTTTGATTACTCTAACGCCAATAAATTATTAAATAGTTTCTGTCAAACAATTCTTGTTCTGACCCTTGGATTCAATGGACGCATGGGGAAAAATATACTAGGGGGAGGATCGAGGTGGCAAAAAAGTAGACGCGCGGTCCGATGCAGCATAGAACAGGAGACGGTGGAGGGATGGAGAGGAGAGATCTTTATGCGCGCGATCGCCGCCCGTAATTTTTTCCCTCTTCGCCGTTTCTAGCCGATCGACAGCGGGACGGGGCGGCCGGCCTTCTAATTAGTAATTAAGGAGAGAAATCGAAAACGGAGCGATTCGGTCAAGCGATCGGTCGAGCATCTCCTCCGTTCATTACGCGGCAAAGGACGCGCGCACCGCACCGCGCCGGCCTCGATAAGGTCGGAGCAATTAAAAGTTGCCACGTCGATTCGTTTGAGAGAGGCTCCCGCCCGTTTCTCGATAAACACCCACCCGCTTCGATTCGAAATTCTCTCCCGATAATCGGATGTGATAAATCGCGAGCGGAAAGTTATAATGGTATGAGACAGTTTCCTCTGTTCTGCCTTGTAGAAATGATACCTCGCTCCGCGTCGAGTCATACACAGATTTAGTGAGTAATTAGAGGTACAAACGTGAGTTTTAATTTGACTGGCAAACATATTATGGAACAGATAGAAGAAGTTCTAATCTGGTTATTATCCAATTTTTGTACAGTGTTTGAGTTGGTTTCGTACACTGAGCCACACTTAAATCTGAAGATTTTCTATCGCAGTGTT
Source organism: Ceratina calcarata (assembly GCF_001652005.2). Classification (NCBI taxonomy): domain Eukaryota; kingdom Metazoa; phylum Arthropoda; class Insecta; order Hymenoptera; family Apidae; genus Ceratina; species Ceratina calcarata. Next base: position 1,046,410 of record NW_017167821.1, on the reverse strand, counting down.
GGATGATCATTATTTCGCGTGGAACCCGTTTTAATTTGAACAAGTGAATTATTGAAGATAGGCGTACTAAAATATTTAAATCTATTTGTATCCTTCAGTGAAAGGATTTAGTGTCATAATCAAGTTGGAGGCAATTAAGGGAACGTTACCGGTCGAATCTTTTCTCGGTGTAATCCATTCCTCGCGCCCCTAAATCGGAGCGATTGTACGATCCGTAATAGCCGTAATTACGGGGCATGCCGGGGCCCCATCTGCCACGCGGGACAATTAATAATCTAATCAGACGGCGGTGATTAACACGTTAGACACGGACAAATGTCGGGCGAAGGTACGGCCGAGATGAAAAGGCGCCGTGCCAGAGAGAGCCCGCTGCCTTCTTTGTGCGACTCTTTCAGGGTCGGTGCTGGGAAGAGTGCCTATGCATTCCGAAAATTATTCCGTCCAGAAGAAAACGAAAAACGAGTCGGATGCAAAATTGAAGGTGTTACGTAGGGGTAGAACAGATTAGTTGAAATCTTCGAATGAATTTTTAAGAATGTATTGGCTATACAGTCAATCCCAATAGTTTACGCACTTTAGAAACGCATTTTTTAAAAAGAAATCAGGCGTCGGAAGAATATTGCTGATAATAAACAACAAAAAAAAAATTTTCGATATTTCCGAGATTTTTCCAAGGGGTACCCCTTCAATTTCTTCCAAATTTTCGTTTTTGGCCAATAACTCCCAAACCGTTGGACATACGGAAAAATTGCATCAGACCTTTCTTGTAGAGGACGACGAGATCTATAATTTCCATGTAAAAATTTTTCGCTAGCGTCAATAGTTAACGAGTAATTTGCAAAAAACTGTTTTTTCGTTTTTCGTTCATAACTCTTTTAATATTAATGCTAGCGAAAAACTTTTATACAGAAATTGTAGATCTCGTCGTCCTCTACAAGAAAGGTTCTATGCAATTTTCCCGTATCTCCAAGAGTTTAGGAGTTATTGAGGAAAAACAAAATTTTTTGTCAAAAGTTCGCTGATTCGACGGTGGAATGGTCGGATTTTATCAGTACCCATAAAATGCCGAGTAATCATACTTAACTCAATAAGTATCGAAGTTAGAAAGAAAACAACTTTTATTTGAAGCATTTTTCGCAATTTTGGAAAAAAAAAGTTTTTCGTCAGCGTCAATACTTAATTGGATATTTCCTTCTATACTTTTTAGCACGTAGCTATTTATTATTAGCATTATTCTTCCGACGTCTGATTTCTTTTTAATTATAGGATATGCGTTCTTTTAAGGTACATAAACTTTGGGATTGACTGTATAACCAATACATCCTTAAATGTTTACCTCGAATTTAATTCAGGTAAAGTTATCATAGAATAGAATACAGGAAACTGAATGTCGATGTACAACGTAAAACGAATTCATTTATTTGAAAACTTCAAGTTAATTGTTAATTCCGATAAGAAAAACCTTTCACGGGAGAGCTTGCTCCACTCGGCGAAGAAGAGGGGGAGAGCTCGAGGGGGTAAAAACGTGCAACGAGAAACAGGTAACTAACAGCGCCGACAAAAACAAACGTAAAGGAAGCAAAGCGAAAGAGAGGGAATATAGAAAAAGCGCGAATAACGCGAGATATAGAGGAAGCCAGAGCTCTCTCGCTGTGTAGGAGAAAATTGTCTGCAATTTCTGACAGGCTTCAAAACGGCATGCACGTGGAGGCGCGCGCGCGCGCGCACATATCGATGCGATATCGTCGGACAAGTCCCGTGGTGCACGAAAGGTTGCCACGGCGGATCGGATTGGATTCGAGGTTTCTCGTTATTAATTTAATTACTGCCTGACAGTTCCATAATTAAATTGCTAATTTATCTGTCCAGGATCTGGCCGATCGCGCGCCAGTCCGACCAGCTCGATGATTGCTTGGGGAATGACGTTTCAATTCTTTCTCCAATTCTTCATCCCCCTCTTCTTTTCCTTTTTTCTTGATTTGCCTTTTTCGTTTCATCTCCTGCATGTCCCGTTTTTTTCAACCCGCCCACCCCTTTCGCAGTCGCACTTCGTCGCCTTTTTCTCGTTGCTTCGTTTCATGATTGAAATCTTGTTCGGGCCTGCGCTTTTTCAATGGTAACGCGAGAGATTCGTTTAATAACGAATCAAGATTTGTGTCTAGAGTCGAAGAACCATGAGAATGAATCCCGGAGAAAGTAGCCTGAACTTTCTTCGATTACAATGTTCCGATGATTTATATCCCTGTTGCGGCACAAAGTGTTCATTTTCTAGGCTGACGCGAATGCAACTCGCCTGTCCTTTAAATTGCCAATAGTACATTCATCAACTCATCATCGACTCATTTACTCCTTCGCAGAAATTGTTCACTGCTTCACGTCATAGACAGTACTCTTTATTTAACTTGAGAACTTGGATTTTTAAATAACTACTAGCATCTCGTATAATCGACAAGATAATCACACACGCGTCAGTCAACAAAAATTCAACATGGATACTCTCGCAATTGTAATTGAAACTCCGATTTACCAACCGAAACCGTTCTCCTCGAAAGACGTTATAAGAAGAGGTACCAGTTAACGAAGACACAGACAGATTGATTAATGGAAAATACACGGGGACACGAAGATACAGAGAGAAGGGCTAGAGAGAGAGAGAAATTCAGAGCCTGCGGAGGCGGCCTCGTGTATCAAGGTTAAACGCAGATTCTATACGAGCGAACCGTTTAATAATTTTAATGAGCGAAGTTCAGCGCGCGGCTTACTTAAGGAAGTAAATTGGTGATTACCGCCGCCGGGCTCGATCTTTAACGAGCAATCCGCGCTATTTCTAATTAGTTGATTTCACTAATAATAACGCGAAACGACGCCCCCTTGCAACCCCATCGCCTACGAAACTCCAAATCGAAACCCATTGTGCACCCTTCTAGCATGCAATTCATTTCGCGTATGCCTCTCACGTCTTAATTATACGCGCGCGGTGTCAATCTCGCCGCGCCGCTTAACGAGAATCCCCACGATTTGTCGCGGCCTCGCGTCGCTAATTAATACGCTCGATTTGCAAACAATCCGCAGGCGATGGGAGAAGAAGAAGAAGAAAAACGAGGAGAAAGGGCGAGGGGATACACACAATCGTAAATTGGGAGTAGTTGACTGCTGGGATGCTTCAGGCAACGACTATAAAACGCGTTGTCATTCCAGTTCGTAAAGTGCAAAATACTTTATAATATTTTATGTTAGATCTTATAAATTCGATCTATTCATACAGCACGTAAATTCGATAACGATAAATAGTTTAGAGTAGACGTATACGTTCGATGTGATATTTCAATATGGAATTAATGACGAGAGGAAAGACATGAACGTTTAACTTTTACCGAAGTGAAAATTGTCACATTGGTGAGCCCGAGGGGAGAACACGAGCTCGGAGAATGTCCCAGATTTTTCTTAACACCCGAGCGTAAGAGCGTTCGATGAAATATCGACGGTATGCAAGTTGCACTCGCATACAGGTGCAGTATCTGTGTCCGAGAGAGCTCGTCACGGTCGAGTGAATGCGAGCACCGTGAACGGACACAGGGCCACGTGTTCCGCGTACCACGAGAAATGGAAAACGGCTCTGTACATGTATCTGTTGAATCAAGCCTGCTTTGGCTTTCGGTTTCTTCTAGTTCCCTTCTTCTCCTTTTGTAGAAAGTATAGGTTCGCTTGGATTTAGGAGATTGGTTTTAATCCTCGGAGATGCAGCACAGGTTATTACCGTTCCTTTTATTTCTATAGAAATTCAATGAGTAGCTGTTTGCTCAGTTTGTTCTTTGAGATGCTTATTATCTGTTTGAGAAAAGACTCGTGGAATAATAACGATGAAACAATCACTAATGGCCCGGAATAGAGGAGAGCACGGCGTTTCTGACTAGTACAGATTGATCTACTTAAAGAAGTAATGTTTCCTCCCAGTAAGACTAGAAAGTTTTATTTAATCTCCTGGAATAAAATGATTCTTTTGTTATCTTTAACTGAGGCATTCGTTCATTATGAATCTGATTAGAAGATACAATATCTGATGTGACCTTCTTAATGCTCGTAGATCATTTCATAATCTTTGAAAAACAGTTTCCTCGCTTCGGATCGGCGAATCGCGATAATTTTAAGTTCCAATCGAACCAATGATTCCGTAATCGAGAATATTTCCTGTTTCGATTCCTTTCCTGGACAATGTCTCGTGTTCGTAAAGGTGGAACCGAGCCGCCGCGTACCTATCGGATGTTGCGTGTATGCAGATACACAGACACGTAGTCAGGGACTATAAATGCGGGAGGCCTTTCACATTCCGGAGAAAATTTGCTCGACGACATTTTACGCTTTTAGCAGGCAGGGAAAAGTTTCGTCCGAATGATATACATCTAGCTGAACGGCGAACCGATTACAAGTGTCGCGTTTCCCGTCGTAAATTAATGAGAAAACGTGCGCTCGCGGTGACAAAATCGTACCGTCGAGAAGAGCTCGCGTCTCTACCTGCACCGAACTTCCCCCCCCCCCTCCTTTTTCGAAGCGATCGATCCCACGGAATGGATCCGCGTATGCAAAACGCCGTTCTCTGTTTCTATCCGATGCAATTAAGTAAACGCGCCCGCGGACAAGAACTTTGTTTCATTTTCTCCTTGCACGCTTTCTCGTTTTCACTCCGGCCGTGTGTGTTGCACAGGCTCGCTTAAATAACAAGAACGGCTTTATTCTTTTTATTCTTCGGTCATCGTAATTGACCTACTCTAAACGTATGCAACGAGAGTCGAAATAGAATTTATGCTAATGGATAATGCAAACGGCCAGGCAATAATTTACTTAACGATTTCTGTGAAGTGGGAAAAATATATTTTATCTGGACGAACGTGTCACATTTTTTTAACGCTTCGCGTTTTGGCAGCTGATCAGAAAATTAACGCCACGGTAGGTCGATTGACGTAAGGAAAATCGAAGTCTCCCTCCCAGACGCGGTCAGCTGAGAAGGAACAGCGTACGCGTCGCGGCCGATTCCGAGTCGTGGCCACAGTATCGTTACACAGCTAATTGCGGTATAAACAGCGAAGTTTACGAGGCACCGGCTGCACCGGCTGGCAACGATCGACAAACATTAGCCGCCATTAACGAAGATATAAGGCCGTGGTATTGATGCGTCTGCAATGTCGAGATCCAGCGACGTCAACCGCGAGAGAGAAAGAAGAGGACCTGACTAAAACGTTAAGATCGTCGGCCCGTAATCGAACACCTGACGCGAACATTCCAGAAAATTGGTCCCCAGATAGCGGCGAGCATAATGCTAATGGATGGTTATTAATTTGGCCGTAGCGAATATACATTTTAACTAATCTTGAGGATATCGCGCGGAGGTGGGCACGACGAGAACGAAAGGGTTGGAAAGCTCGGCCCGTTCTCCATCGACCAGTTCTGTTCATCCGGAAACTACGACGACTGGGTTCTCGATAGCATCGATAAACGACAATGTTAATGTCTGGTGTACACTCTGTCCCGGTGAATTCCCTCGCGGAATTGCGTACATGAATTTAGGTCTAAGATGTAGTCGTTGAAGAAAGGGTTAAGTCGTCGGATTCTTGAAATTCAAGAGAAAATCGAGCGGAGTTGCTATCAAGAACGTACAGAGATCTGTGAAATTAGCAAGAGTTTCGCTTTCCATTTTTTTATTTCAACAGACGAGACGCACTTAACCCAAATATTCGCATCGATTATTTCAATTGCTACGGAGCGGCGCGACTATCAATAACCGTTTCGTGAAAGGATCGGCCGATCATAAAGCGTGGAATTTTAATGACACGCAGCGAAAGAGAGACCACGCGGGACGAAAGGGTCCACGCGTCGCGGCGACACGACATTGGCGCGCGGCGCGCACATTTGAAGATTGCAGAATCCTATAAAGCTTTGGCGCATCACAACATTTTATAAAACCGATTGCCCGTTATCTCAAGATAGCAGCTTCAAGCCGCTTCTTCGTTTTGCCACGGGCGTATGTTATTCTGGAATTCGAAGCGCGTAAGCGTTTACGCTTTGCCAGGTCGACGAAAGGTGAACCTTCTACAAAATGTAACGTCGACGATGAAGTTTCCTAGTGTTCTCAGCTTTCGTTGATCCTTTAGCCTCGCGGAATTTCTGTCCTTTAGCAAGATTTCTAATTTTCGTTCGTTAATGGACAAAAGTGCGAGAGTATCGCGAAGGCTGAGGATCAAGGTTGTTACACTTGAAACATTAAACTGAAAATCTCCAGCGTTTGTAGCAACGATTCGTAATCCTCGAACCTTTTTAAGATGTAACAAAATCCCAAAGTATCTGCAGATAGATTAAGATAAAACAGTCTCTGCCTTCTAAGGTTTTCGTACGTTCCAATTGGCAGAATTAATACACAATAGTACATGTCGAATAAGGTCGTATACAATTCCCTGTTAAAATTGTTGACGGGAAACATTGTTCCATGTTGTACTATCATTCCATTGATAATCTTCGAGGGAACCTATGATTAAATGACTTAAAGATAACTGAAAAGGGAAGGGGAACGACGTCGTTGCCGCTGCTAACGACGACGTTTAGCCTGAAAGGAGGCGCGCTTGTTTCGAAGGGATCAAAAGCGTTACGTGTGCAACGCTCGTCAGCCGCGTTCTAAAAGCCGCGAAAATTCGTGGCGACGTGAAACATTTTTTTTTTTCCTCTCCCCTCTGGTGTTCTTCGTTATTCTTTCATTTATTGTCCCCCTTTCTCTCTTACCCACGACTAGAGACCGTAGCCTCTGCGTTAACCGCGCTTAGGAAGGGTGAAGGAGGACAGCTGTCGGGCGAACGAAGACAATTATGTATATATGTGTGCGACACCTTATTATAATCGACCCTCCACCTCGTTCTTCTCTCTTTCTTCTTCTTCTTATTCTTCGCTCTCTTTCTCCCCAGCTCTTCCCGTGTGTATCGTTTAAAGCAGCTGGAACGTCAGCAACGCCGACGCATAATAAGGGAGGAAAGAAAGAGAAGAGAACGCGGCGCGGTGCGAGACGGCGGTGGTTGAATATAGGATTCTACACGGTCCCTCTGTTACACCGGCCTAACCTCATTTAGTTAGAAAGTGTTTGCGCGACGAGGAACCACCGCCGCGAGATTTAATTGGAAACGCCTCGCGTCTATCGCGACCGCGTTCAAACCCATAGCCTCAGAGGAGAACGTCATACTCCGAGCCCTCGGCCGCGGCCGTAATTGGTCGCCTTTCTCGCTCCATCCAGGATTTTCCGAGGGACAGGAGGGGAAAACCCGGCGGCGGCAGCAGCAGCAGCCGCCACCCTCATCCCTGATGATAAATTTGTATATTCGGACTAATGGCGCGACGCGGCGAGCTTCGGGGATTTCGCGACGCTGCTCCATGCGTCTGATGAATCCGTTGGATTTCGAATGGGAGAAAAAACCGTACATGTGCTGTGCAGCGAGCGTGTAAATAGGAGAATTCACTGTGCAAAGTTTATGTTAAAAATGGAACTGAAAAACCATTTCACCATTTACTCGTCCCGTGAAGCACGTACTTCGAAATAATATAGAAAAATGATGGGATCAATAATAGATTTATCTATAAGAGCACCGGAGATTCTTAAAACTAATGTTCTAGCAACAAAATGAATTTCGTTTGACTCGATGGAAAAGGCCGTAATCAGTCGTTTTTATAATGCCTCACGTCCAATACCTATACGCCATTATCATGCGCGTCTACTTATGTTTTTGCGAAATATCAGTTTTCCGTCAACATCATTGAATCCGTAATGCTCCCGCCGGCATAAATCTGGACTCGTTAGTGTAACCAGCTACACGTATAACTCAATGAAACGTTAATGAACGTAGAAATATTCATTTCCATGAACAAAGAGAGGAACCTCGCAATTATTGGAGCGCCGTTTCGCTTTTACCCGTTCCTCCCCACAATCAATCTTGCCTTCCCTCGTCATTTAGCATCTCCGGTATCGCTGCAAGTGTCCGAGAACAAAAAATGAACTAAAAAGGATCCTAGTTGTCGCGAGATATTCATTAATTCTTAAAGCTTTAGAATGTATTTATGTTTCATACGGTTTTCGTTGTACATAAATTAGAATCAAATTTAAACTTTTTTACGATAATATTTATTTCGCGTAATAGTCGGATAATCAAGACAATGAACTTGGATTGTTTCAGGATGTTTGGAAGCAGTGGTGCTTGCGCGGGCTGCGGTAACGCGATACCTGCCAGCGAGTTGGTAATGAGGGCGGGTGGTTCGGTGTTTCACCAGAAATGTTTCACGTGTAGCAAATGCGGCAGCCAACTCGTATCCGGCGATAGGTAAGATCACGATCTGATCAATCAATTACCATTTATCCGATGATTGGGTCTTCAACGCTGGAACTATCGACTTCCTTTTATACATATATGCATTTCTCTATCCAATACCAGTCATTATGACTGGTTTGGTAGTTCTAGTGTTAATTGATAGAAAAGTAACGAGTGAAATCGAGCCAATTAGAAACTGTATACGGTGGTGGGTCTGTGGTTCAGTAAAGTCTTAAATTGTAGTAATCCCTTGAGAAATAATTACAGAGTCAATAAGAAATATCACACACAATAACAAACTGAAATTATTTAGTTAAAAGGGATAATTTAACAAAAATTACTTCTTATTGTTGCAGGTACTATCTGTTATCGGGTTCACCGGTCTGCGAAACGGACTGGCATAAAATCGTGAAGTCGTCGAGCGTCGCCGCAGCGGCAGCGGCGGCGGCAGCCGGTAACGGTGGCGCACCGGTAAGAAAAGGTAAGGTCGGTCGACCGCGAAGGAGTCGCGAATGAGGCGGCAACCCGGTCGGTCGCCCGAAGAAGGTTCAAGCCTCTCCACAGCCGACGCCCGCCGCCGTCGTACCGTCACAGGTAGACGTCGTGGACGTCGCCGTCGGGGGGGATCCCTATTCGCCGCCTCCGCCGGGTCATCAGCAGTACCACCATCATCATCATCACCATCACCACCATCATCAGATGGGCCTAGCGCATCCGGGGCTGGGGGTACAGCAAACGCACCTGCAGGCGTCCACTTATCAGGAGTGGTCTCCGTGGACGCAGGACACCTGCGATTGAACCTGATCCTTTCGTCGATGCGTTGACAAGATCAGAGATGCGATCTTCAACTTGTCTCGGTAGCCGCCGGACCTCCTCCTCCTGCTGGATGACGAAAGGAGACGATCCTTCGTCACGGCATATCGTGGTCCCGATTTCAAATGATCGGATTCAAGAAGAATCGGTGTAGTTTCCTCTGATCGCGATTTTTCGAACGAACAGACAATAGACTGTGAACGTTTTTGCCTTTGTTGATAACGCTGAGTGGCTGTGTGCACGCGAGAGGAGACAATCGTCCTGAAGATACGATGGTGAACCGAGTTACTTATGACTAGACCGCGTTTACACGTGTCCTTAAGAACTCCGAAATCTAGGGAGAGAATATGTTTCTTGTTCGTCCTTCGACCGATGTGTCCCGGCCGATCGGGCACGTCCTCGTATTGGCGTTTCCGCCACGTGAAGATTCGTGCGCGCGTGGTCGTCAGCTCCGATTCTCTCGGTGGTGAAGAGCGCGCGAAACGAGCGCGTACAGCCACGCGCGAATACGCTGTACGCATCTTCTCAATTGGTCTCACCCCCTAATCGATAATCTTTGCTCAATCACTGGCAATCGAGGATAATTGAAGCGTTTGCGTGCACGAACGCGCATGTATCGTCGCCGACAATCGCGTCCAAACGATTAATTTTAAAATATAAGTTCAAGTTCTATTTTATTCACCAATATTAGTTTAATCGGACTTTAATTCTTAAGACGAATAGAATATTTTTATTATTCTGATTGACATATTACTTTATTCTAAGTTTTGATAACCAAATTCTGCTAGACGTAACGTAATGTTTTACTTAATAAAGATCTGATTAGTAGGAAAAATCTCGTGACGTTGATAAAAAGGAACTCAAACAATTTATCTGAACCGACAACCCTTGGAGAATTATTTTTCTTTCAAAATCACTGGTCCCCTTCTCTTTCGCCCCTCTCCCCGTAAACTCATTAAGCGCTCCTTGTTCTCGCGATCGTTAATCGAGTCTCGGTCGGGAATTAAAGTCGACACCGAGGTGAAATCGTCGAACCAGCGAAATTATCATTCGAATCTTGTTAACGGTGCTGTGCCCTCGTAGTCTGGCTAGTTTTTTCTCGTCCATCTGATTCAGGTTCTGTAAAAGCGGACATGGTCTCCATCAAAAACGCAAATTTCATTTAACATTTAACACCGCGTTCACATCCTCGTATTGTACATGTGTACATTAAAAATACTAAATGGAGAATCACGAAAATTTGCCCATTCGAATCACAATCAGCAACAAAATCGGTGTTTGTTTGATCAAAGAGAAAAATGGTACGATGAGAAAGATCGAATTTAAGATCGATTAGAAAATGATTGAAACTTTGTCGGGGACGAGAACACGAGCGTCGGTGCACGGGAACGCTCCTGGCGATGGATTGAAGCGTATAACAATACTTTTTCTAAGTGACAGGGTTTCGACATTCGCAATAAACACTTAAATGTATAATCGTGAACACGTTACAATGTATCTACTATCGTCCGAGCCCGTCGTCGGCTACCAAAAACCCTCTTACTGAAACTTGTACAAAGCATCTCCTACCCTTCCCATCGAGACGTGGAAAAATAACGAGGGTAAACGGAAACGACACGGGCTCGGGCACGTTCGAAGCTCAATGCGAAACTAAAGACACATGTTTTGGGTGTAAATCACGCGGAAACGGTGAGCCCGATTCGCTTTATGGCAATCATACCTAATTCCTCATCCACTAAACATTGTTTTAGCAAGCCAATCGCAATCGTTTCTAATATAGATGTTGGAAATATTTGTGTAACATAGATTAATAAGGACAGGAAATAATAATAGTTACAATGTTAATCAACACTTTCCTTCGAAATTTGCTACATCAATGTATTATGAAATCTCTCCCAGACTCATTTTTCAACAACTCAAACTCGTTCATTTCCTAACCCAAGCGTTCTTTATTTGTGGCTCGATATTGTAATAAGAAAGCAATAGGATAACGATATAAGAAACCCATAAAGCGACCGGGTTCCGTGGCATGCAACCGATCGTTACCCGTTTACCCGTCTCGTTCTTAGCGAAACTTTTGTCTCTCAGAACGCCGCCGCGCGCTTACGAGGACTCGACGCGAGTACGAGAGAGTGAGAATGAGAGTGAGAGAAAGAGAGAGAGAGAGAGAGAGAGAGAGAGAGATCTGATGCGAGAAATGAAAAGAGAAGCGGACCGGCGACGATCTTGACGTCGATCGCTCGATCGCGACGGTGCTCGACGAGAGGGATCCAAGGGAATGAAGCGTTTCGTTCCCTCGCCGATTTTTGCGAGTCGATATACAATCTCTTCGATTTCTGCCGCGCGGCGATCCTTCGGTCCATCGCGTCGCTTAATAAGAAAAGCAAGAAAACTATCGTACGTGGACGTAGAAAGGAGAACGCTCGACCGAACGAAGGGAGTCGCGCCGACTCGGATCGTGTAATTTAATCTTGTACATAGGGTACATTTTGTATATTGTTAAAAGTTTGTGTGATATAAATGGTTATGTATTTACTATTAAATGCAGCGACGGGGCTACGCACGTCCGTGGCGATCACGCGTGCGATGGACAGCGCCGACCATCGCCACTGGATGTATTTAATCAGATTTTTGTCCAAACGCATTTAGACTGATCGAGAATATGGAGCAAGAGTAAAAACGTTGATTTGTTAGCGTGGAGCATTAATGAATTCGTTTAATGAGGACTATTCGCTTGCTGCAATAATGATAAGTCTTCAAACATCGTCTTTGAGTTTTTGATATTAAAGACTCGACTCTTCTTGAAATCGTAGCGTGTTTTTGTTAGTTTGCCATTGCAATGAAACTTGTTCTTCAGGAAATATCAACTCTTGTATTATTACTGCAGCAAACGAGCGGTGTAGCTACTTGATTGTCTGATTTATTATTAGAAGAAAGAAGGTAATGCGAGGCGCATCCAGTGGCGGTGGACAGTTTGCGATACGTCGTCCCCGGTTGAGCGTACACGCGGTTGGATCAGCTCATGATCTTTCGCGTTTAGTTAATTTTGTTATTTGATTTATCTCGATCTTCTTACCCGGGACCCGACGACATCACTGAATGGTTTCGCGGCCTCTTGTAAAATACAAAAACAAAAAAAAAGAAATACACGCGAACACACACACACATACAAAACACGTTTATTAATTAAATAAAAATCACAAGTTTTTAGAACGTCGTTCGTTCATGTAAATCATCCTCGCGATCATGCGTGTTCATGCGTACATGTACGTGGCTCATGTATAATTGTACGAGATATATCCGTCCCAATTCTTTCACAGCACTCTCGCGAATCTTTCTTTCGCAAACAGGCGATGGGAGACGAGTTTGAGGTAAGCGAAACGTTGTCCAATTTAAGAAATTGAATCCCCGCGAGATATCGTAGTCGACGTTGCGAGATTAATGAGCAGACTTTCCGAACTTTTCGTGAAAACTTATTGGCCGCGTTTTCGCGAGACAGAGGGAAACTTTTTCGAACGGGAGTTGTTATACCATCAGACATAGGCGATAACAATATTCTATGCGCTATGAGGAAAGAGTTCCGCAGCCTTTAATCGTTAATACGTCATTTCATTATCATCAGATTAGATGATCTTTACATCATTCATTTTCTCCTCGTGTTATTAAATAATTAATACAGCTAGTGTTTGAATATTAAAACGAATGCTGTACTGTTTTAATACGCTTGCCACAACTGTCGCAAATAAACATTCATTAAAAAACGAGTCGCAGCTAATGGACAACTGAAAGGTGGGTATTGGACATCGAATTTCGCGGTATGGATGCAGAGATTTTAATAAAAAAACAAAAGAGGCAGGGAAACTTTGTTGTCCGATGACTGTGTAGCGACATAAAGGTTGCGAATCCAACAGAATCCGCTATTGAACGAAGCGTGTCATCCTCTCAGCCAATCCACTTATCGCGAGCTGTCAACCAGAGTAACTGATTTCCCGTGCGATTCCATCGTTAATGAGAAACGCCTTGCATCTTCGGTCAACTTACGTCGGTACCTTCGATTTTTCGAACAATTCTGATGCTCTGCAACATGCCAATTTCTACTTTCTACTTAAGCTGTAAATCTCATCTTCGAATTGATTCAAGAACCCTACATCCTCTACAGATAAATAGTTACATCTCATTCGCAGTAAAACTTGTTTTTTTTTTCTTTCAATTAAATTAGCTCTCAAATAAATAGCTTACTAAGTATAGAAAATGCTTGATATCCGCTAATCGAATAAAAAAGAAAATCTTTTAAAGTAGACATTCGATAATTAAATTAAGATTACTTGTATTGGGGTAGGAAAGGGGTTGATCGATTTAAGGGATGGTACGGATGCGACATCTGTAACAAATATAACTGTTATACCGAAAAATTGCAGATCTCTACAATAATAAATATACTACTGTATTACAAAAGCTTAATCATAATAATCCTGGTTTTATTCTGATTAAATATTTATTCATTGAGCGTATAATTTCATGATGCATCTTCAGTACTCAATTTTACCGATGACCAATAAGCAGCATACTAAAGTTGTACTGTAATTAATTATGAACGTTCATTAATTGATTAGCTCATTCTTCATTGCATAAAGTATTATTTACAACGAAATGCATAAGAAGGTGGGCAATGTAGTTTTAAAAATAAATACAGAAAGTTTTCTCATCATATGGATCTCCTCGCTTATCTGGAAAACTTGGAGAGAAGTTTAAGATTCCAATTTGTCAGGAAATTTTTCGTCGACCGAGATTGGATAGATATCGGTAAACGAACATCAATTTTTACATGTAATCGAATCGCAGCGGTATGACTTCTAATAAAATAGAATCGAATGGAACATAGTTCCGCATACGATGCGTTGCGCGTCGCATCGTTTCCTAGGCGCACGGTAAACGAAACTATTGTGCGGCAATAATGCAATTTGAATACATACACAGCGCATAAATGTCGGGCCGAGGCCACTATGCGCTCTATCGAATTATTATACATCCAGGCCGCAGTAATTGGCATCCATTGGTGCTCGCAAATTCAATTGCGCCCTCGTAAACTGACATTGAAGAAACAGGCTAATTCTATCGTCGTCCGTGGCAGAGACAATACTCCCACGTACGAAAAATGCAAACAGGAATTGACGACGTTTGTCAAGCAAACGTGTACTTAACAGATACAAATATTTTTTTATTGATTTTTATTTAGACAAAAGTATCCTCCGTTTAAACAATATTTAATATGTTTCCTATTACTAAATTATTAGTAATCTTTGCAATGTTATGGGATGAAAACAATATGTACGTCTCATTAAGAGAAATGAGTGGAATGACGAGAAGCTTGGAAAAAGCGCGTGGATTAAAAGACGTTTTACAACTTCGGTCGAAACGCCTTAAATTCGTCCCTGACGAGAATGTAAAAGGAGAACAATGGTTGCCGTCCGTTCTGGGAGGACCGCCGCGTCGGCCGAAATAAAACTTTAATAATAACGTAAAAAGCGTACGGTTTAATGGGCAAGCAGACAGCCGTAATACATTATTTTCGAGCCGACACTCTTCTTGCGACGGAATCCCTTTGAGGACGCGCAACTGCTCCAGCTATCTGCGCTTTGTTCCAAGAGGAGATCGCAAAAAGAGCAAACCCGGAGCACGGGGCTTCTGGGGGACAGATCGGGGCTAGAGAGAAGTAGGGGGAGGGCGGGCGAGGGCAGGAGAAGAAACGAAAACAATCGATACCGTCGGAACAGGAAAGCAAGGCCAATCGGCCCGTGCTCTATTCGCGGAGTGGCCAATCAAAATGCCTACTACGTCGCCGGCAGGCCAGCTAATTAGACGCCACGTAAATCAGTCCTGAAACTCAACGTTAATTAACACGGGTTTCAGTTGGAGTTGCTTACCCACCTATTTATCGAACGACACAAGTGCAATATGGTCGAACACGTGCACGTCCGTTAAATGCCTCCTCTCCTCCTGAACGGAGAATGCCGAATACCGCTCTCCGTGCATATGTCTGCGCACTCGTTGCATACGCACACCACCAACCCCCCTTGTGCCAACGCTATTATATCCATAAGTTTATGCCACTTTAAATAAAAGTTGCCGTATAAATAGAATAACACCGGTGTTCGCGCGCGTAACCCTTTCGCGAGGAGCGTCGCGACGCGACACGGCCTGTGACACTCGTTAAAAACGTTAACCACCCCACCAGGGTAAGGAGAACGGTAAACGGGATCTGTCTCTCGTTCGCTTTAATGATCGGGGATTTCTAATAATAGGCATTCGCAGTTTTTCTCGATTGACTGTCGCTAACTCGTTAACGAGACCCTTTAATTACGCCGAATGTTTTGCTATAAATATAATTGCGGAATCGATATCCGAATCACGATGATTTGATGCTGAAATCCGATTTATATTAATTGCGATCATATTGCATGATTTAACGAGAAGGCAAAGAAGAAAGATCTTCCTGCCGCCAAAGAAAAACGTGACAGAAACGAAGAAGAGTTACAATATTTTACTCGTAACAGAGATAATGTGAAAGTTTATCATATCTCCGGGGTTGGATAATTATGGTTGTTTCGAGGAGGAACCGGAGGGAAGGACGCTGTCTTTCGTCAGACGAGGCAATTCGACGAGGCAGCCCGGCTTCTCGAACTTTACCGGTAATTAACAATCGGCCGCGCATAACAAACTGAATTTAATTAATTGCATAACTGCACGGAGGTCCGTCCGTGCTTCTAATCGAACCGGGTACATATTGTTGCAGCCACCCTTCTACCCCTCATCAGCCACCGGCAATTAATTATAGCATTCCGGGTTAGCCGGGGAATTAATTACGTCCAGAAGTTGGACGTTGCCGGGGGATCGTTAGAAATCGTCCTTCGTTAGAGTTAAGCGAGCACCGGCTCCCGCTAGTTATTGATGGTTTCTGGTACCTCATCGGGCCTGATACTGACAGGGCCGGCTGAGTGGCCAGTCCACCACTGCTGCCTGCCGTTGCGTCCATCCACAATTGGACACACTTTGTATTTTAATAAAAACCAACCGATCATGTGATTCTTCCCTTTACGTTGTTCTCATCTCTGCCTGTCGTTTGCCCCTTCGATAAGATGATTCGTTACAGATTGTTATCAAACGAGACGGCGATCATTTTTAAAACACTACCAAAATCCAACTGCTCATTATTGAAGTATATTTAAAACTCGTTCCAAGCCAGTTTCTTTCGTTTCGGAACGACGGAACGTTTCTAGATCTGTAGCGAGCACTGCGAACCGGAAGCGCGCACTAATTAACGATTCATTAAAAGCACGAACGTACGAACGAACGCGATTACAGGCAGCGTGTCCGATCGCCCGGACATCTTCGCTCTTTTCTATCCTTTAACGATGCCCGGTTTCGCCGGGTTGCGTGCAATCCCGTGAAACGAGGGCTAGGACAAAAATAAAAGGAATATATTAAGAGTGTCTCCGAGTGGCGGCGTTCCGCCCGACATGGCAGTCCGTTCGGTCTAATTTCTAATTATTCCGCCGGAGTGGCTCTAATTAGCGTAGCTACGTACAACTGCTTCAGCCGTGTCTGGGGGTGCGGAGCCTAGGTAAATAAGCTCCTCCGGCCTTTTCTCTCCCGCGCGCGCATTCCATTCGCCACGTGTACGTACGCGTATGTGTGCCTGCGATATTCAACGTTCACAGAGAGGATTTTATCGTGCGCATTGTACGCTCGTTGCCTTTGGCACAATAATTAATCCACCTTCGAAACGATACCGCCTGCAAGGGACAACCGATCGAAACGTAACGTCCACGCGTCCCTTCGGACGTACCTGCCTCTTTACGAAAATAGAACCGTGCGTATACACCATCGCAAGCGATACGCGAATCCGAGGATTCGCCTTTTCCTTGCTCTTGCGTTAATTTGTTTTACTCCAACGGATCTCTAATGTTAATGAAAATATATGATAAAAAAAGACAACGATACGATTTTTGCAATAATGATTATTCTTGTAATTAATTAACGCTTGTATTATTGACTGTAAGGTAAATATTGGTTAGATAAGTAGAAAATATCTGATTGAATGAATGTCTTACGATTTTAACAATTGTCCCATGGAAAAATCTTGTTTAATTCTTGCATCCGTGACGGTCGAATGGAAATTCGCCGTTGCTGAAACTTTTGCACTCAATATTCCGGGCGTTCGTTCCGGAATAGCGCGACGATACCTGTTGCAATTACCTTAATAACGCTCGCAGGATCACGGGCGCTCGAAATAATTGAAAGTACAATATTGTGTCGCAATAGCTTCGTGCCGGGGCAAGGGGGAGAGCGGAGGAGGAAAGAGAAAGGGAACGAGTTTCCTGTTTCCGTTAAATTCACAAAGGTTACCGTGTATTTAATTGAAATGGTTGTTGAATACTTCACGAGGCAAAGGAAATCGCGGATATTAATTGCTGGTATTATTGAATCCTTCTTTTTTATTTACGCGTTGCGCTAGTTATAATTAAATCCTGGTGAGCCTGGGTGAAAAGCAGATAAGTAATTTGTTCCTTTTTTTATCTATAATTGAAATAAATTCTTGTACTCGGAACGTTCATGCGTTTATCGTTTATTTATACAAGATACCACATTTAGCATCATTCCACGTTGAAGATAACAGCAAGATAGACATGTTTCTGTTGAGACGAGGGTAAAACAAGCGTGCAAAGAAAGCACGAGGGTGGAGTTTGATACCGAGATGGCGATTATTATTTTGAGCGTTTGGCGACGGGACAACTGGTTATATTTTATTCAAGGCACAATCGTGTAATAGCTCGCTTCTAGCGAGATGGATAGCAGCTTTCGAGGGATGAGGCCTGGTATGTTTAGATGGAAGAGGGTGAGAAGGCTCACCTCGTCTACTATCAAAAGATAAGAATTTAGTGCAAAGGAACAGATAATTTTGCATTAGTGAATTACCTGGAATCTGATGAAAGCAATACGAACTATTTTAGCATTATTGCAATCTGGTTCCTGTTACTGTATAAACAGTAAATAATTATCGGTAAGTATGATTCTAAATTAGTAATACAGACGAAATATGGGAAAATTAAATATTATTTCTTATTATACTGTCGTTAGTATTTTTCTTTATTTTTTAATTTATTTGTTATGCATACTTTTTGATTCAGCTCTGTCGCCTGCTGTCTGCTGCCACCTCTATCAAAGCACGGGAAATCCTCGATGGAATACCGACATACGATCTCCCTCACATTGTTTAAAGAATTTACATAATAACATTTAATGACAGAACATATACAAGTGAATTATATTAATAAATTATAATTATTACAACTTTTATTTGTATTTGTATTTGTATTTTATTTATTGTATGAGAATCATTTTTAAGTGATATTAAACAAATATAACATTTCTGTGTCTCACAATTTATTCACAAACAATTTTTCCGAAATTTTCGAGATTCCCTGCAATTTGAAATTGACAAGTGGCCCCATTTTACAGTGAAAGGGATGAACTTAGAGTCCGGATTTGAAGTCAAATGTTCGACTGGTAGATCACGCTACTAGTGTCTTGGAAAGGAAATCTCAAAATTTACAAATAATAATTCTCTGAATTTGAAAATTATTTTAAAGGATAAGGCCATTTTTTCATGTAATTCGCATTGTTACCCGTTAAATGATCAGAATGGAAGTGCTAGGTGATTGATAAATAAATAGACATGTCTCTAAAAATATCATTGTTTCAACTTTTAAACCAATTGTCCGAGGAGATTCTGGTTAATCGTTGAGACAATGAAAAGGCCCAATGGGGCGCAAACCATAATTGGGAATCGCTCTTTTTAACCGTTTTCGAGACTTTGGAACCAAGCGAAGAACTACGAAGAGTAGAACCTCCTTATCAAATCATATACTGATTAACAAATTCCGATGAATAAATGAATGAAAACGAATACTGGCAGTTTTATTTCACGATCCTTCACCAAATGGCCAATCTTGAAAGTGAATATTTAAGACCGGGAATTATTAATCCTTTCTATCAATAATGTACATGCTAATGAATGTTGAAATGAATTAAGAAAAATGTGTGATTTAATATCGCTGAGTAGATGTCGGCTAAATTCTAATTAATAAATGAACAGAAACGAATCTTGGCATTTTTATGGGTTGACAGCGTTTGCAAAGTCTTTGAGAACGGTACCAAACGAAGAACTACGATCTAGTTTAAGAATATCTGTATTTGTATCCTAAACTGTATTTTACTAATTTAATATAATAAATATAAATGTTGACATAAGGAAAATATCTGATTTAATTTTAATTAAGAAGTGAATAGAAATAAATCTTGGAATTTTTAAACGTTGGCATTTTTATTTTATGACCCTTGTCATCGATTCTGGGAGTGGGTATTTAGGATCGGAAGTCACCCTTTTCTTTCACAACGCAAATTTTTTAACATTCAGAGGAATTTAAAATAAGTGAATGTACAATAGATACATGGATCCTATTAACTGAGTTGAAAATGTGCTGTTTACCCAATGAATAACAAACCAGTCTGACGATGCGATGTTTTATCCGATTTGGAAGTTTTCCGTTCACCGCGACCGAACCATGATTCACACGTTTTCGTATTTATGATTAAAATGATTAGAAGAAAAGTCTATCTCAGAAATCATTCTAAAAAACAGAAATTAACCACTTTTTTATTTTTTCTTGCTCCTGCATCGCCAACACGACTTTTGTGTCAGAGCAAACACGTTTATATTTGTTAATCCATTACTAAACGGGTTAAATGAAAGGTGTTTTACGAAAATGAAAAAGGGACCAGTACACGTTAGACTGCGCAACGATTTCCATATTCTGTGAAAGACCAGCTGTCCGGCCGGTATGGAAGAGCACACGATTCAAATTAATATTGCAGAGCCGTATGGAAATTTTCTTACCCATCCACTATCTATAAGTGATTCTCGTTATAAAACCTTACCCTTCAATCTCATTGCTAATTAGAACGGTTAAATATTCATTTAATGACTGGAGACAGTCAGGCTTCTTTACTCAAGGGATGTATGTAATCTTTAACTACTTTTAATCATTTTAGTCGGTTCGTGGACATGAACACTTGCGGAGTACGACATACGTGACAAGAAGTAAATTTTTTAATTGAATCATTCTGCCGCCGTGTTATAGCATAAAGCGTTAAAGGATATAAAATTCTATATTCCACGAATTTATGAGTTAAAATCATTATTTTATTATGAATCGATGCACAATAGAAGATCAATGGCTCAGGGATTCCAAATTTTTTGGTCGACTTGTTGGTATATGGCCAGAACAGGATAGATCCATAAAATTCGCGATAAGAATTATCCTGACTTTTGTTGTCACGATTAGCAACCTAGCTCAGGTAATGATACAGTCGTAATCGTCAGGTAATGGTACAGATTGATCCTCGGCCTTATAAAATCCCTTACGAAATTCTTTATGCATTCATTTTCAATCGTAGATAGCACAGATAGTGGTATTTTTTAGTTTCGATGTTCTGACAGACCAGATGCCATTCCTGTTGCTAGGAATAGCCATCTACATTAAATACTATAATTATATTTTAAACGAGAAGAAGGTAAGATACGTTTCGGAATTTTCCTCTCAATTTTCACATTGAACAATTAGTGTCGATGTCTACGTACGTCTAACTAGTATGAAAATTGAAGCTACAGGAACTTTTGAATGGCATCGTGTCCGATTGGCAGACGGAACGAACGAAAGAGGAATTACAAATTTTACATACGTATTCCGAAAGGGGCTTGTTTTTCAATTCCATTTACAAAGGTACACAAAAGATAGACGAAATATTATATTTTCTTTGACATCATGTTTCACAATCTTTCTTAGTGTTATAGAAAAGATGTATACTGTAGAAGTACGTAATGTAGATATAAAAAAAACGTATTACGTGTTTTTCAGGCAGCATATGTTCCTCTGTGATCGCTTTCATTCTTTTGCCAGCTGTGCCAACCGTTTTGGACATTTTTGCGCCCCTGAATGTGTCCCGGGATCGTCTGCTCGTTTACCCGTCTTACTACTTTGTGAACCAGGAACAGTATTATTATCCAATACTGGGACATATGATGGTATGCGCCTGCATACTTGGTTGCACTTTCGTCGCGTGCGATGTTAATTTGATCCAAATCGTCCAACATGGCTGCGGTTTGATAGCGATTAGTGGGTGAGCATAGCACTGATTTTTGCCTTCTCCCTTCAGTGCGACAGAATCGAAATCATAAATGATTTACAAAACATTTAAAACCAGTGCAACATGTTCGCGAACTACTGTTGTCTAAATAGTAATTTTATATTTATATTAAAAATGTAATGAAGAATGTACACAGGTATCGTTTCAAACATGCGATCGACAGCGTAAATTTACATGAAGAAAAGCGAAACGATACTTTAAGCAACGAAACATACAAGAAGGTAACGCGATGCATTGAAGCTCATAAAAGAGCCGACGAGTGAGTATTTCTCCAATTGATTCTATGCGATTTACGAATGGCGCAATTAATAACTAACTTTATACTTACGTTAATTTTCATCACAAACGTGATCTTAGATACGTGAAGGCAATCGAAGCCTGTCACGTGCATTATATTCTCGTAACTGCTGCATTCATTGTCATGGTGTTCACGGTCACTTTAATAAAGGCAAGCCATCACGCTACAGTAACGCTATGTTATCTAATAATTGATTAGACTATAATATCTATAGTTTAGCGGTGAAAAATTTTTTTTTAATTCAGTTAGCGTCGGAAGAAATTGGAACGAAATATTTTACGTTCTGCGCGTTCATCGTGGCACAACTGGTTCACGTACTTTTCTTGACAATGATGGGACAGTTCATAATCGATTCCAATGAAGAGGCTTTTCGTGAAATGTGAGGGAAATGTAGAGTTTGGTAGTGAGTGTGAAGACTGACAATCACATGTTAATTGTTTGGTCTTCACAAAATAAAACTCAAGGTTGATTAAAAAGTAACTTTTATTAAAAGATATATACCAGCATGTAATATTGCGATTCTCAGGCTTGAGTGCAATAATGCGAATCGATTAACTAAATAGGTATCAAATTGAAAACTTATTCTACTTATGTATTGAAATTGCAGATACGAAGCATACTGGTACAATGCTCCAGCCAACACGCAAGCATTGTACATACTAGTACTGAGAAAATGTTTGAAACCGCCCCAACTAACGGGGGGTGGAATGATACCGTTAAATTTGGACTCTTTCGTACAAGTAAGTTGATCAACTTTCCACGATCGAGAAAATGTTATTGAATAAATTTTTCAGATATTGAAAGCGTCATTGTCGTACTATACAGTGTTGAAGAGCTCATCAATTCAGGAGGAGGATCGAAGTACGTCCTGATTACTAATTTCTTTTCATGCAAATTTTGTTTGTATTCAACATTTTGTATCTAATTATACACATATAATATAATTATATTATATATGTATAATATAATAAATAATTATACATATATAATTTAATTATAATTATATATTATAATGCATATTGAATCCATTGTTCAATTGTGTCCACTTAATCCGAAGACGTTAAACGTTTTAATAAAGATAAACTCCTTTGAGTCGTATTTGCAATTTGTTTCTTTTGTTGAGTTTAGGAAAACTGATATCCTTTTTCTAATACCACTGATTTTTACTTAACTGTCAAGTATAATCATGTTGACTCGTTGAGTAGTACCACAGCCAATTTATTCCTCTCTTTGAATTAGAGTATCGTAATAACAGCAACATCAATCAATGTCATCTAACTGCACCAGCATCTGGAACAAGGAGAACAACAAATTTTTAACACAATGCAAATATTCACATCTCTGTTGCATTTTTTAAGCTGCACTTTTCCATTAGAACAGTTCAAGCAAACGGTTTCACTGAGATGCGGTAGGAACCTTCACATGATCAGACTACATTATGTGAAAGACCAGTTGCTTGACGTACTACTGGCGGTTCTAGATAATTTTTAATTATTTCTAGTTATTTCAGTTGATTCGTAAACTTGATTATTTGTAGAGTACGATATTTATCTTAATTTTTAATGGTTACAAATATTGCCACCTCACTTTTTCACGCTTACTGAATATTACACTTTTCTATTAGAATACTTTAAGCTTGAACATACAGTATCTCACTTAAATACGGACAAGACTTCCGTATGCCATCAGCATTATGCGAAAAACCAGCTGTCTGAAAATCTACACAACTAGAAGCCATACCATCCTCAATTAATTCTTCAGATATCAATAAATATTCGTTCGTACTTAAGTAGATAGCAAAGACCCATAAATTATTATTGCTTTAAAAGGCAAATTAAAGCCGTATTTAATAGCGGCGCTTACAAACGTAAAGGGATGAAAAGAATTGGGATACCATAAAATTCAATGCGCATTAGCTACTTATTAAAACGCTCGTGTTTGCCCATTAATTATTCAATGCCGTAAATGCTCGTAGATGCTCACGGTAAGTACTCGAGGTAGATATACCTCATTATCATTGCAGCGGTTTGTTTGACCATCAATGATCATTAACTCGATTTGTCGTGGATATGAACAGCTCTGGAGATCGATACGTGACTCTTTCTCTACGCGGATATCTCTAATAGTCGTTCAATCAACGCATTCTTAACCAGTTCTAAAGAAAAACGTGTCAGAAGGACGATAAACACTAGTTAACATTTACGTGATTATGGATTTCGAAACGATTGAGAATCAGTACCTCGCTGATAATAAATTTTATGGGCAGCTGATCGGTGTCTGGCCTGGTCAGAAAAAACTTGCCAAATATAGCATACGATTATTCATATTTATTGTCGTGATGGCTGCCAATATTGCGCAGGTAAAAGTTTCGTTACACCAATTACAATACAAATACTTTGTTCTATTAGATAATAATCGTTTATGGAATATTTGCATAATATAATTAAAGAAGACTATTTTATTGATTAAATAAAGATAAAATCTGCGTCCTCAGATATTGCAGGTGGTACTATTCTTCAGCGTGGACATATTGACAGATCAGCTACTATTTCTGATGTTGGGGTTCGGCTTATTCTTGAAACAATATAATTATGTCCTGAACGAAAACATAGTAAGAAATGAGCGTGTGCATGGATCGTGTGCCAAAGTTGTTAAGTTTTATGAAATTGTAGCTGAAGGAACTTTTGAACGGCATTGTGTATGATCGAATGATCGAACGACCACAGGAGGAGTTAAAGATTTTGGACGTGCATAGCAAAAGAGCGATACTCTTCACAATTGTTTACAAAAGTAACGAACAGTGCGCATAGTAGGCCTATATAGGAACATAATTTATTTTCACATTATTATTGCATAAAATAAAGTTCTGCCTCCTTCCAGCTGCAGCAGTGTCAACCGTTTTAATAATGGTTCTTTTACCAACTGTACCACCCATTCTAGATATTATCAGGCCCCTAAACGTATCAAGGGAACGAGTGACTATCTATCCGGCCTACTATTTCGTAGATACTCAAGAATATTATTATCTGATACTAGGTCACATGCTAATTTGCTCTTTTATACTATCTATGGTATTTATAGCGTGCGATATCAATTTGGTCCACGTTGTTCAACACGGTTGCGCCTTGCTGGCCATAAGCGGGTAAGCGCAAGTTCTACAATATCTCAATTGGCTTATTATTATAATTATGGCCGTTGTTTCTCTCATTTGCTTAACTGTTACTGCTCTCTTTAGCTGTTGTACGTCCCTAAACGTTTTTACTTTTAGCTTATCGTGCACACAAGATAACATAGAATACGATACTGTTTATTTAATAAAAATGAACGCAGGTACCGTCTCAAACACGCGATGGACGGAGTAGATTTCCTGGACGAAAAATTCACCGGTGGGATGAGTGACAAAAGTTTCGCGAAAGTGACCCAAGCGATCATATCCCACAAAAGAGCCGACGAGTCAGTATAAAAAAATATTTTTGCTCTTAATTTATTCAGAAATCGGTTGTTCACTTATTTACTTTTTTACGTACCATCAGGTACGTAAAGAACATAGACATCTGTCATATATATTACTTGGCCATCGTTATCATAATGATAACCGTGGCATTCACGGCTACTTTCGTAAAGGCAAGTTATTAATCATATTATCAAATCATGTACCGATTTATTTTGATCCATTATTTATTTCGAATTATTTTCGATTGACACGAAAGTTGGACGGAAATGATATCGCAATACACTAAATGATTTTTCGATGATTAGTTGACGACACTTGAGATGGGAACGCAGTACCTAACATACGTCATTTTCGTCATCGGTGAATTAATTCACGTCTTGTTCCTAACGATCATGGGACAGTTCACCTCAGACAGGAGCGACGAGGTCTTCCAGAAAACGTAAAGCGATTATCATAATAAATACAAGTTGTTGCACTACATTATAAACGTTGTTCTCATAGTTATTTTGGAAGAACTCAGTGCACTTTGCATTATAGATGCGAGGCACAGTGGTACAACGGCTCGGTAAGGACGCAAGCATTGTATGTGTTGGTGCTACGAAAAAACCTGAATCCACAAAAATTAACGGGCGGGGGATTGTTCCCACTAAATTTGGACATCTTTATACAAGTCGGTCGTTCACTCCCGCAAACTTACTACAAGGGAAAACTAGATGAACAATCGAGTTTTTTTCTTTTTTCAGATACTGAAAGCATCGTTCTCGTACTACACAGTATTGAAGACTGCGTGAGAAGCGATGGTAGTTGAAATCACAATGTTAACATTGCACTATTGTTTGGTTAGTGTTACCACTGTTGTTGACCACTGATATTGTTGATGCTCCTCAATATTGACATGCAATATTAACAAGCGGAGAGTTTCTTTCATGTTCTTTTCTTTTTGTACCCGTCTCCTTAACCATAATCACAAACCTTGTTAAACTTACCATAATCACAAAATGTATCAACAATGATAGTTTAAATATTAAATATAACAAATTCGTTGGACAGATAAGAGAGACGCGAAGCATAGTGGCATAATGTTTCAGCGAAGGCGTAAGTATAGTACTTATAATATGTTGGTGCTGTAAAAATATTCAAAGTTGACTAAATTAGCGGGGGGTAGTATAATGCCGATCGGACTACTTCGAGAACTACTTGTAAGTTGCACACTAATTTCGCACGATTAATAAAACAGAATGAACTTTTCGATTGTTGTTCTCATATTACACATTATGACGAGTAAAAAAACAGATTTTTGTTTTTTGCTTAAAATCCTGTCTCAATGGAGCCGCCTGTTGTATGAGAACAGTTTTGTAAGAAATACGATCTCCGGCTACTGTTTTCTATTTCCATGATAGAATATATATGTATGTATACTTCCTTTCAATAGGGTTGCTTGTAGTTTCGCACATTTTCTCACCTGTATATTGTACAACTACGAAGTATCATTTTGTTCATTCATTAATGTGTATGTCCTCTTCATCGCGAAATTTTATCCAAGCGTTTAATGGAATAACAAATATTGTCACCTCCATCACTTTTTCGAATATTACACTCTTCTATTAGAATACTTAAAGCTTGAACATACAGTACTTTACTTAAGGATGTATTGGCTATACAGTCAATCCCAAAAGTTTATGCACTTTAGAA
>NW_017167821.1:1011177-1017921 GCF_001652005.2 Ceratina calcarata | reverse complement strand
ATTTTCGTCAGCGTCAATACTTAATTGGGTTTAATTTACTTACTTTAATGCGTTTTTCTAAGGTACATAAACTTTTAGGATTGACTGTATAGCCAATACATCCTTAAATGTGAACAAATATATATATTACTGTATGCAATAATGAATCAATTTGTTTTTTATGCACAGGATTATTTTAATTTTTGTACCCATACGTAATTCACATTTCTAACAACCACAAAAATAACGTTTGGGCAAATAGGTAATCAATTATTCACCAAACTTTTTAAATTCGTTTTGACAAGCAGAACGTGAGACTACATTATATACATAAAACTGGATATCGATGATTGGTAAACTAGCATTGGATCTTCAACTCAACAGTTCAAAGGGATGGATACTATGCGCTTTGATTGGACGATAAAGAAATACTGTGGACAATGTATTCCAGTTTTCTAATGGATCGCTTGCCGTACAATAATGAACCCGATGCCTAAGAGCACGCCATTACAAGCTATTAACTTTTCACGTCGCTTCATCCATTTAATGCGTATAAATTATTCTAACTTGCGAACTACCTTCAGCCCCGCGTTACTGGCGAAGAAAACAACAGTATAAAAAGAAATGGGAATTAATTGGCCTCTTATTCGCATTCCTATGAATTAATTAAGCTTGATCTTTGCAGCAATTTACCATTAATGGAAATATGAAAACTTGTTCTAGAGTCAGTGATTGACACAAAGTAAGTACCAGCTGCATGAAATAGTTCAATCGACGGTGAGAACTCTTAATGAACTGTTCTTGAATATCGAATAGACCGAATCATTGAATTCTTTTACAACAAGGCATTCATTGCAATCGAAATATTCTATTATTGTTTCGTTCGATTTGTTTGTTCACCAAATCTCAGGCTAACGACAAGGAAAGTAATTTACATTGCAATCTAATGTGAAAAGTATTTTATTTAGTGTATTTGCAAAGTGATTATGGATCACCATTGGTCTGAATAAATGGCAATACATATAAATAGTAAGTATATTTTTTATACAGAATTGTGAACGATTCAAGATTCTAAGTGTCCAACAAATAATATAATATAAATTATATCGGGCAATAAGTTAAAAAATATGATACGCATTGCTGAAAATGAATTTCGTTTTATGGTTCCGGTCGATTTCAACGCGTTTACCAGTCTAGTTCGTCACAGCCATGCATTCGTCCGAAGTGGAAGTGCGTTACTTATACGTTAACAAGGACTGCGGCTCAGTGGCGGGCGTGTGGCCATATGCGAACAAACAACGAAAATGGATTTGCCGCACAGCGATGATCTTCATCGCTATAACGTCTTTAATTACACAAGTGAGTTCACATTCAACAGACCCTTTTCTTCAGTAGGCTTCTACTTTGTTCATAGAATAATAAATACGAATACTTGACATAATTCTAATTAAAAATCCAATCGATTCTTGGAAATAATTTGATGTTAAAAGAAGAATTCATGCATGATCTATTGTGGTATGTCACCAGATAGCAAAAGTGATAATTGACCTAAGTGTCGATAGCTTAATCGAGCAGTGCCCGTTCTTAGTAATCGCTTTGGGCATAATCATAAAGGAAACCAATTACATCATACACGAGGAAGAGGTAGCGATATATGTATCGTCGGACATTTCCACTTTATCTAAATGAATAAATTCTTCCAGTTAAAATCAGTGTTCGGATTCCTGTTTAAAGATTGGATGATGGACAGACCGAAAGATGAATTTGACATAATGGATAAGTATGCCAAGAGGGGACTGTTCTTCTCTCGACTATATGTTGGTAAGTGCTTGACAGATTTTGAAAAAACTATCCCGATTATGTTTCTACTTACCAAAATGACGCAACCTTTGTGTCTCTGGCTATATCGAGTAGCAGTACTAAATGGCGCAACAGTTACGTTACCTTCTCACATGTACTAATTAATTTTTCACATTCAAAAATTCAATACACAATTTTTATTGCATCGCGTCCCGTCTCGTAACTAATTGCGCGTCAACTTAATTATATGCAATGTTTTCAAACACTTCGAAAATGGACTGTACAAGTTCGGATTGATGGGGCAAATGTTTCGATTAATTCTGCTCGAATTTTGTCAAGCTGGCCTTGTGAACATTTTAGGCGTTTTGCACGGGGGTGGTTCGATTTCTATTGGTCGCGCTTAAACAAGTGGGCGGTTTTTAATAATACTAGAAGCCTCTCTTTCCGTATAAAAGCGAGAGCTGGCCATCCCCAGACATGTGAAGTATTCGAAGAATCGACCGAACGCGGAAAGTTCGTCCAGGTGGTCGTCACATGGTGAATCGTTACAGTTGAACGCTTGCCCACTTACATATACCCTTCGGAACCTTAGTTAATGACAAGGTCGGCTATCGCGGAATAAAATGGAAACGTTAACCGAAAAAACTCATACCATACTAAATTAAAGAAACAATCGACGACGCTTGGAAATATCCTAAATCTTTAAAAATAGCCTTGTCCACAAGTATTTGTCATAAATTCTTCAACGAAATTCCCATGGATTTAATTGTTCCGTACGGAACAATTATTAAAACTTGTCTTCATTTTCTAATAGCGAACGGATGCTTTTGCTACATAATATTCACGCTCGTGGCCGTCACACCTCGCATCCTAGACATCGTCTCACCGAGAAATGAGTCGCGTGGCGTGGGGTTCATCTATCCGGCTTACTACGCCCTCGACGAAGAGGAACACTACTATATTATATTAGCACATATGCTTAGCGTAATAACTGTTACATTTTTCGTGTACATCTCATGCGACTCGATTTACATGACTATCATTCAACATGCCTGTGGACTGTTGAACGTGACTGGGTAAATAACTCAACTTTTAAACTGACTGAATTTTGAATCCAATATTCGTTGAGAATCGTTGCCTCCACAAATTTTTGTAATAGATAATCAGTGATGTAATTTGCACTAATTATAATACGAAATATGTTTACAGGTATCGTTTCTTGTCCGCGGTTCAAGATACCGATAAAAATGGGAACATGAAAGTGGCAGACGAAGAATATCAGAAAGTGTGCTTTTCTGTGAAAGCGCATCAACATGCGATGGAGTTAGTATGACTTAAATTCCATTCACTTACTCTCATTTCTTTTGAGTGGTATCCTTAAAATTTCTTATTGTTATAATATCTGAAACAGATACATTGGCATGATCGAACGCATGCATGACTCGTATCTCTTTCTGGTTGTGACGCTGATCATTCTATCGTTCAGCATCACGCTGGTAAAGGTTGGTCTTATTTTCTATCGTTGTACACAACGATTATGCATACGTACGTTAATGCATACATACACGGACACGGATTGTTAAAAACAGGCGACAACGATGGAACCTAGCGTAGAGTTCTACAAGTATTGCGGTTTCCTGGTGGTACAGCTCGTCCACCTACTTTTCCTTTCGATTCAAGGGTACTTCATTATTATGGCACACGACAATGTTTACAATAATATGTGCGTAATTATTATTTTCTCTTATTAAATTAAAATTAAGATTCAACGTCTATTTACTTTACACTTTTTAAATCGTTTTCACGACATTAAATCTGTTACTCTCTTGTTCATAAAATAAGAACTTTTTCAAACAGGTAAGAGAAATGGTTCAACATTTTTCAGAGGACAAAATGACTCTATGAAAACAAATTGTACTTCGTAATCAATTTTGATTAAGACGTAGTAATTGCAGATATAATGGTTTATGGTACCTCAGCACGGCTAAAACGCAAGCATTGTACGCGTTAGCATTAAGAAGAAACTTGACTCCACCTTTGTTGACCGCCGGTGGAATCATGACGTTGGACTTAGAAAGCTTCTCTGAGGTAACCGTAGAAATATTGAAGTAACGGTTGGCAATTTAAAATTGAGAACAAATAGAATTACAATACCTTTTCAGATACTGAAAGCGTCGGTTTCGTATTGTACCGTATTAAAATCGTCGTAAACGGTAGCCCACCGATAAGTACAATACGTAAGATTGTAAACTTATGGAATTATATTTCTAACATTGTCTAATTAAGCTGCACCGATAATTATATCCGGACATGATCGAATAGAAGTAATTGTGATAGAATTTAATGTATGTAACTTTATAAATTAATAAAATAGAAAAGTAGACATTCGTACTTTCACCATTTTCTTTTTTCTTTGGAGAGTTACACAGAAATCTCAACTCGTAGTAAAATAGCACGACTAATACTTCCCATTGCACCCAGCACTTCTACATCATTTTCTTAAACTCTACACTCGTCTGTTAATACTTTACTCGGAAATCAAAATTATTGAAATATATATGGAAATGAAAATGAGACGAATGCAACTAGAGAAAGCTCTCACCACGAAACTCTTCCGATTGTATTCAAAGATATCACTTATCTAGGAAAAGTGAAGTAACGAGAATTCATTAAAATTATATAATGTCAAAGCTGGCATCTCGCAGTTAACCATTCATATTTTATGCGTACCTGTCACTTTGAAATCAATCGTGAATAGATCTATATACGTATCTATTCCAAACCTTGCGTGTACTTAATAGTCAGGAAGCTATTGCCTCTGCTATAGAGCTCGATAACGATATCGACTAATGATGATTCTCGCGTAACAATTGGTGTTACGCGAAATCACTTAACACGATCAATGTTTCTGTCCTAACTTCAAACGTGATTCAGTTATGGATGTGGAACATGTGGAAAAACGGTATCTGAGAATTAACAAAACGCTTGGGGTGATAACCGGCGTCTGGCCGTATCAAAACTCCAAGATGAAAATAATCATGCAAACTTTTACCCTTGGTTTCATGTTCACGAGCGTCCTTACACAAGTACTTCGATTTTATTGACGCATATTCTTAAAATAGTTACTTACAAATGTTCTTTACTCGTTACGTGAAGAATAATCTCCGGATCGGTTATCCAAATTTTTTAACTATCGCATTTTCCATACATATTCAACAGTTTTGAGATGGACTTGATTTCTTAATATAATTACAGACTGCGTGCTATGTGTTGTTTCCTAGCGTGGACACAATGGTTGACGGCATAGCTTACTACATAGCGGCGATCGGGACGTTCGTGAAAGTAGGTAATTACGTGGTGAACGAATCGAAGGTAAGACGTGCGATATACATTTCCATCAAGCAAACAATATATTAGACAGGGTAAAAACTATAATAGTGTAAGTCATCTTTCGGCTAAGTTGAGACTTCTATAGCTTCCACGAGCTACAAATGCTAATACGTTTAAAGGAAAAATTGAATCAAGTCTTAAATCATCTCCCTTGCAAACTGATAGAGTACAATGTATATAGGCATGTTAATAAGATACCATTTTTCGAACCTTCTCATTCAGAAATAAATCGACTTACGCCACTATAACTTTAACCCTTTCATTTAAAAATGTAACTTGTCGAAAACGAAAGAAGCGGATGTTTTACTTTCGTGAACAGTACACTGATCATAGATTGATTATAAGCAGTAAAAATTATATTCAATAATTGCAGTTGAAATCGATGCTGAATCAAATATTCGACGATTGGGCAGCGATTGATTCGAAAGACGAATATGACATTATGGTTGCGTACTCGCGAAGGGGAGCGCTCATTGCGCTGGGCTATTTTCGTAAGACAGCATCATAATACCAATAAATTTTACTTTTCTTAGAAGTTTTTGACTAAGAGATTATTGCATTCGTTTACGCAAGGAATACCTAAATATAGTTCAATAGGAGTGATACTGCTCACGATACTGACATATTCTTTTAATTGATTGCAGTGCACCTCTTCTGTGCAGCAACATTTTTTTCTTGCTTCTGCATAATGCCAAGTATTCTGGACGTCGTCGTACCTCTAAACGAATCGCGGAAACGGCTGTTCATATATCCTGCCTACTACTGGGTTAATAGCGAAGAATACTACGTGCTGATAATAGGGCACATGATTATGATCTCCGGCCTCCTAGTCTGCATATTCTGCGCTTGCGATACGAACTACGTGTACGCTGTGCAACACGCTTGCGGTTTGCTAGCTATTACGAGGTAAACCTAACAAATACATCGACCACTCGAAATATTCAAAGAGACACCGATTTTTCCCAAATGATCGATCAACAGAATAATTGTTAAATTGAATCTCGTTCGCAACAAATCACTTTTATGACGAAGACAACGCGCTACAGATTTCAATGACCGCTTAACATGTTTATAGACACCGATTTAGAAACGTGTGCAAAAATTTACCCTCTCCCGACGAGGGAGATGACATAGAAATGTCAGAGGAAATGCAATATAAAAACGTGTGCCATTCAATTCAAGCTCATCAGCACGCTATAAAGTTAGTATTTCCATATTATCAAAATTTGGAGAATCACACATCTAATTCGAACGTTCTGATTCTGTCGATATAGATACCTGCAGATAATCGAAAACAGTCACCATACTTATTTGTTCATTTCAATGGGGATGCTTATAACAGCGGTCAGCGTCTCGTTGTTAAAGGTACAAATTTTTTGGTCGACCATATGCATTCCCTAGCTGTACAGTTTCGAAGTTGAATCAACCCCAGAGATGACAGAATTATTCTTTATTTAGTGAAATGATCGTTCCATTTTAGGTGGCAGAGAACGATCATCACTCGCAATGGATAATGTATTGCATGTTTTTACTCGCCCAACTGTTTCACGTATTCGTTTTAACCGTCCAAGGCCA
>NW_017167821.1:967365-1009385 GCF_001652005.2 Ceratina calcarata | reverse complement strand
CTGATAATAGGGCACATGATTATGATCTCCGGCCTCCTAGTCTGCATATTCTGCGCTTGCGATACGAACTACGTGTACGCTGTGCAACACGCTTGCGGTTTGCTAGCTATTACGAGGTAAACCTAACAAATACATCGACCACTCGAAATATTCAAAGAGACACCGATTTTTCCCAAATGATCGATCAACAGAATAATTGTTAAATTGAATCTCGTTCGCAACAAATCACTTTTATGACGAAGACAACGCGCTACAGATTTCAATGACCGCTTAACATGTTTATAGACACCGATTTGGAAACGTGTGCAAAAATTTACCCTCTCCCGACGAGGGAGATGACATAGAAATGTCAGAGGAAATGCAATATAAAAACGTGTGCCATTCAATTCAAGCTCATCAGCACGCTATAAAGTTAGTATTTCCATATTATCAAAATTTGGAGAATCACACATCTAATTCGAACGTTCTGATTCTGTCGATATAGATACCTGCAGATAATCGAAAACAGTCACCATACTTATTTGTTCATTTCAATGGGGATGCTTATAACAGCGGTCAGCGTCTCGTTGTTAAAGGTACAAATTTTTTGGTCGACCATATGCATTCCCTAGCTGTACAGTTTCGAAGTTGAACCAACCCCAGAGATGACAGAATTATTCCTTAGTTATGATATTCCTTATTGACATGATCGTTCCATTTTAGGTGGCAGAGAACGATCATCACTCGCAATGGATAATGTATTGCATGTTTTTACTCGCCCAACTGTTTCACGTATTCGTTTTAACTGTCCAAGGCCAGTTCGTGATCAACGCGTTAGACGGTGTTTCAATCGCGATGTAAGCAAAGCAAAAATAAAATAATTGTCTTGATAAACTCATTGTCTTAACCAAAGGACGATAGAGTACGATTTTTTGTTACCAGCAATTGTTCCAAGATTTCGATGAGTTCTCAATCCTTTAGTAATTTCTATGCATTGTAGATATGAATCGCTGTGGTACAATCTTGCACCCCGAACACAATTATTATACGTGTTATCGTTAAGATGTGGCCTGAAACCACCTCTGTTAACAGCAGGTGGTCTGATAACACTGAGCTTACGATCTTTCGCAGAGGTAGCTCAAAGTAATTTCACACCAAACTCCAAATGTCAAAAATATTTTTACCGATGAAGACTTCTTTCTTTCAGATCATTAAAGCATCCGTTTCATATTACACAGTTATGCAATCGACTTGAACGTTACTATATACGATTACGACAGAGTATCTTAGGTACGAGTGTCAACTATCAGTCTCAAATATAACTTACGTTTCATATCTAAATATATATTCAAACTGTAAACCATCTAGCACAGTACTGACGTAAATAAAGTGTTCGAAAAGTTCGAATTGATATAATGACAGAGTAATATATTTGAAATGCATTAGTGTATGTATCGATTTATGTAATGATAGATTGTTCCTCCTTGAGTGAATCTTTAACAATGCACTCTCGAACCGCGAGTTGCATATTGCATGCTCATATATACCACAAATGTCGTGCTCTCCTATAGTTAAACCGACAAAAGAGACATTTCTGCCATTTCATCCCTAACGTATCAACCGACATAGACCGCATTTATTTGTGTTATGGACTTTGCCACATTTGAGGAACGATACTTTAGAGTCACGAAAAGGTTCGGCCAATGTGCAGGGATATGGCCTGATCAAAATAAACTTGTAAAGTGCATAGCGTGGATCCTTATTTACATCGAAATGGTGTCGATTATAGTTGTTCAGGTGGGCATTAATAAACAGGGAGATTTCTCTCAATTTCTGACCTACTATGCTTCGAAATGAAATACACACGAGCTAATAATAGTGAATAACATAATATAAGCTTCATAACACTGAAAACGAATACTTCTGTATTTAATGATTTCAGATAACAAGAATCGTGCACTTTAAGAATATAAACGTTTTCATAGACAATCTGCCGCTACTATCCGCGGATATTTTATTATTCATTAAACAGGGAAATTATATTCTCAATGCAACAGAGGTGAGTAAACGTTTGTCGTTTACGATTACATACATGTTCTATTTCTATAATCATGCAAATATTGTAGTTCAAGTGGCTCTTAAAGGGCATGTATCAGGACTGGGTTGTTAATCGATCAGACCACGAAATCGCTATTATGACAAAATATGTGAAAAGGGGTGCTTTGCTTACGATGTTTTATTTAGGTGAGATTGACAAAAGAACTGCTCGAGCTTACTGATTTAATACCTTACGACAAATAATCGACTCTAAGGCCGGTATTTAGAGTCGTTGCTTATTCTTAAGATCGTCTTAAGCATTTGCTTGTCCATGTTCCCTGTACAAGACAGGGACTGGAAATATGGAATAGACAGGGATAGCAAATTCTTAAGACGATCTTAAGAATAAACAGCGACTCTGAATACCGGCCTAAATGTCCGATTGTTTGAACGTGACTTATGCGAATTAATTCGCAGCGAACGCAATCGTCTGCACTATCCTGTTCCTACAAGTACCATGGACAGTGCGTCTCATAGCATGGCTGAAATCTTATAACACGACGCCGATAATACATATAGTACCGAGCTACTATTTTGTCGACGAAGCCGACGTTTTTTACTTTGCTCAAGTGCATGGCAGCCTGTCTGTAATATCTGTGCTCATTGTGTTCGGAGCTTGCGACACAATTTTCACGATTATCGTACAACACGCTTGCGGATTATTGGCTGTAGCTGGGTAAGAAACACAAATATTGAAATCTATTAGTTTTATTATTTCTGATGAGTGATAATGAACATCTGATTCACGTATCAGAAATTATTATGGTACGAGACAATGTTCCCAGCTTAAACAAAATAATATAATATAATGTTATTATATTTAATACTCCAACACTCGCATGAAACAAGTCTGTCGACTAAATCATGGTGCTGGCAGCCTTGTCAAGACAAGGCGAGAGCAGTCGCGCGTGTACTTACATCGTGTTCGCCTCGCGTCTTCTCGTCTCACCTCATCCTTGCTCGGATTCGAACTGATTGCTTTTTCATCACAAGCCGCGAGAGCGAGCGGCAAATTCAAGAAGGACACCCATGTCACAAAAGTGCAATAACTTCAAGACTCGAGTCAGGCCGAACCAAACCGAGGCGAGGCAAGCGGGTAGCACTCGCCTCGGTAAACGTCTCGTCGAGATATTTGGCGAGAGTGTACTGCTAACGTTATAGCTTTCTATTGAACACCCATGCTTTCAGATATCGGTTCAAGCACATCGAGCCCTGTTCATTCAACGCTGCTCAAAACTCGGAAGAACAGGTGAAACGTAATAAAAGAGTACACTTTTCCATACAAGCACATCAGCGAGCTATAAAGTCAGTGTCAGAAATCTAATTTTTCAATTCTTTTTGTTCTCTCTGTATTCTCTCGACAATTTTTCTGATACGTAAAAAACGAATTTAATAGGTATGTCCAGGAAATAGAAAATACACATACTACGTATCTTTTCATATGCATGGGCATAGTGGTTTGCTGCTTTAGTATTACATTGGTAAAGGTAAGATCACCTAGCAATTCCATACGTTTCCACGTTTCACGTAAACCCTTCGGAAATTAGGTGGCCACTATGGATATTAGCGTGGACTTTTACAAAATCCTCAGCTTTTTGTTCGTGCAGTTAATGCATCTATTTTACCTAACGATTCAAGGCCAGTTCGTGGAAAATGTTTGTGATACACTTTACAGAAACATGTGAGTACCACGTAAACACGAATTAACGAATAAATGCAGTCAATACTTATATACATCGTTCTCAATGAAGTTTCTTTACGTGACAATTTGAAGTCAAACATGTCCGATGTAACAGCAACGATATTTTCAGATACGAAGGATTGTGGTATAACACAAACGCGAAAACACAATTACTATACGTTTTAGCGTTACGGAGGATGTTAATACCACCTCGTTTGACAGCCGGCGGATTCATAAATATGAATATGCAAAGCTTTTCAGAAGTAAAATGTGATACTACCTTTACGAAGTGGATTGTGTTTTCCTAATATATTTATTTAATAGAGATTACTGTTTATAGGTGATAAAGGCATCTGTTTCATATTATACAGTACTGAGATAAATACATAAACGAAATGATCAAAATTTTGATGCTCTATACGGCGTACAAGTCAGAATGATGATTCATTTATATTATCATTGAAGGACAGGCCAATGATACGCTTTTCATAGTGTTCAAATTAACAACAAATTATTTAAAATTAATGTTCATAAACAATTACAAAGACAATTCTTCTTGCCCGCAGGAATTTTTAAATAGTAGCGAACATGTGCGTAATTATTGTTAACCGTGCATTACACACATTATCGGGTATTTATGAATTTCGTTGTAATTACATACTTAGAGCAACGTGGCTTGCGAGAATATATTGTCTTAAATGTGTTGGCAGCACTATTTCATCAATAAATATATAAACGAGTGGTAAACTATTTATTTATGAAGCTTATATATTTAATTTATCCTTTTACTCCTTGTTTTCCTAGGTAGATACATACGCACAAAACCGATCACATTGTATTATGCCGAAGAGTACGGCAATACGGCGACAGCCATAACACAGTATTTGTATAATTTGGTTTTGCTATTGTATGATTGTGAATATAAAAAATGTTGCTTTATCATATCAAGATGTACATAATAATAATACTTCTCTTTCTGAATCAAACTCACAATGGAATATCTATGTGTACTGCATTCTTCAAATCAATGTTAAGTCTTCACTTCTCCCCTTGCACTACTCCTATGTCATTCTTTTATACGCTATTAGCGGTTTAATAATTCACTCGAGCGTAAAAATTTTAGAAATAGGTGTAGGTACAGTAAGGAGGACGAAGCAAATGCGACAGCGCGACAGGACAAAGCTGCAACATCGAGGCTTTTCTTGAAAAATGGTACATATGAATCGCTGTGGTACAATCTTGTACCCCGAACGCAATTATTATATCGTTAAGATGCGGCCTGAAACAACCTCTGTTAACAGCAGGTGATCTGAGCAGGACACTGAGTTTACAAACTTTCGCGGAGGTAGCTCAAAGTTATTTAACACCAAACTCCTAAAAATGTCAAAAATATTTTTAACCATGAAAACTTTTTCCTTTCAGATCATTAAAGCATCCGTTTCATATTAAACAGTTATGCAATAGCCTTGAACGTTACTAGATACGACTTAGGTTCGACCGTCAACTATCAGTCTCGAATATAACTTGCGTTTCATATTTAAATATACATTCAAACTGTAAACCATCTTGCACAGTACTGACGTAAATAAAGTGTTAGAAAAGTTCGAAGTGCTATATTGACAGAGTAATACATTTGAAATGCATTAGTGTATGTATCGATTTATATAATGATAGAAGAGTGTTCCTTCTTGAGTGAATCTTTAACAATGCACTCTCTAACAGCGAGTTGCATATTGCATGCTTATATATAGCACGAATGTCGTGCACTCTTATAGTTAAACCGACAAAAGAGACATTTCTGCCATTTCACCCCTAACGTGTCAACCGACATAGACTGCATTTATTTCAGTTATGGACTTTGTCACATTCGAGAAACGATACTTTAGAGTCACGAAAAAGTTCGGCCAATGTGCAGGGATATGGCCTGATCAAAATAAACGTGTAAAGTGCATAGCGTGGATCCTTATTTATATCGAAATGGTGTCGATTGTAGTTGTTCAGGTGAACATTAATGATGAGGGTGATTTCTCTCAATTTCTGACCTATTATGCTTCGAAATTAAATACAGACGAGCTAATAATAGTGAATAAAATAACATAAGCTTCATAACACTGACCATGAATACTTCTGTATTTAATACTGATTTCAGATAACAAGAATCGTGCACTTCAAGAATATGAACATTTTCTTAGACACTCTGCCTATACTAGCCTCGCATGTTTTATTATCTGTTAAACAGGGAAATTATATTCTCAATGCAAGAGAGGTAAGTAAATATTTGTCGTTTACGATTAGATACATGTTTTATTTCTATAATCATGCAAATATTGTAGTTCAAGTGGCTCTTAAAGGGCATGTATCAGGACTGGACTGTTAATCGATCAGACCCCGAAATCGCTATTATGACGAAGTATTTGAAAAGGGGTGCTTTGCTTACGATGTTTTATTTAGGTGAGATCGAAGAAAGAACTGCTCGAGCTTGCTGATTTAATACCTTACGACAAATCATCAACTCCAAATGTTCGATTATTTGAACGTGACTTACGCGAATTAATTTGCAGCGAACGCATTCATCTGCACTATACTGTTCCTGCAAGTACCATGGACAGTGCGTCTCATAGCACGGCTGAAATCCTATAACACGACGCCGATGATATATATTATACCGAGCTATTATTTTGTTGACGATGCCGATATTTTTTACTATGCTCAAGTGCATGGCAGCCTGTGTATAATATCTGTGCTCATTGTGTACGGAGCTTGCGACACGATTTTCACGATCATCGTACAACACGCTTGTGCATTATTGGCTGTAGCTGGGTAAGAAACACAAATCTTGAAATCTGTTAGTTTTATTATGTCTGTCGAGTGATAATGAACACCTGATTCACGTATCAGAAATTATTATGGTAAGAGACAATGTTCCCAGCTTAAACATAAAATAATATAATATACTTGTATTATATTGAATACTCCAATACTCGCATGAAACAAGTCTGTCAACTAAATCATGCTGCTGGCAGCCTTATCAAGACAAGGGTAGAGCAGTCGAGCGTGAACTTACATCGCGTTCGCCTCGCGTCTTCTCGTCTCACCTCATGAGTGGTCGGATTCGAACTGATTGTTTTTTCATCACAAGCCGCGAGAGCGAGCAGCAAATTAAAGGACACCCATGTCACAAAAGTGCAATAACTTCAACACTCGACTCAGGCCGAACCAAACCGAGGCGAGGCAAGCGGGTAGCACTCGTCTCGGTAAACGTCTCGCCGAGATATTTGGCCAGAGTATACTACTGGCTTTATAGCTTTCTATTGCACACCCATGCTTTCAGATATCGATTCAAACACATCGAGCCCTCTGCATCCAACGCTGCTAAAAACTCGGAGAAACAGATGACAAGTATTGAAAGAGTACACTTTTCCATACAAGCACAACAGCGAGCTATAAAGTCAGTATCACAATCTAATTTTTCAATTCTTTTTGTTCTCTCTGTATTCTCTCGACAATTTTTCTGATACATAAAAAACGAATTTAATAGGTATGTCCAGGAAATAGAAAATACACATACTACGTATCTTTTCTTATGCATTGGTATAGTGATTTGCGGCTTTAGTGTTACATTAGTACAGGTAAGAACACCCGGCAATTCCGTATGTTTCCACGTTTCACGTAAACTCTTCGAAAATTAGTTGACCACTATGGAGGTTAACATGGACTTTTACAAAGTCCTCAGCTTTTTGATCGCGCAGTTAATGCATCTATTTTACCTAACGATCCAAGGCCAGTTCGTGGAAAATGTTTGTGATACACTTTACAGAAACATGTGAGTACCACGTAAACTCGAATTAACGAGCAAATACAGTCAATACTTGTATACATCGTTCTCAATGAAGTCTCTTTATGTGACAATTTGATGTCAAACATGTCCGATGTAACAGCAACGATATTTTCAGATACGAAGGATTGTGGTATAACACAAACGCGAAAACACAATTACTATACGTCTTAGCGTTACGGAGGATGTTAATACCACCTCGTTTGACAGCCGGCGGACTCATAAATATGAATATGGAAAGCTTTTCAGAAGTAAAATGTGATACTACCTGTACAAAATGGATTGTGTTTTCGTAATATATTTATTTAATAGAGATTACTGTTTATAGGTGATAAAGGCATCTGTTTCATATTATACAGTACTGAGATAAATACATAAACGAAATGATCGAAATTCTGGTGCTCTATACGGCGTACACGTCAGAATGATGATTCGTTTATATTATCGTTGAAGGACAGACCAATAAAATTCTTTTCATAGTGTTCAAATTAACAACAAATTATTTAATGTTAAAATTAATGTTTGTAAGTAATTACAAAGCTAATTCTCGTCTGCAGAAATTTTTAAATAGTAGCGAACATGTGCGTAATTATTGTTAATCGTGCATTACACACATTATTGGGTATTTATGAATTTTGTTGTAATTACATACCTAGAGCAATGCGGATTGCGAGAATATATTGTCATAAATGTGTTGGCAGCATTATTTCACCAATAAATATACAAACGAGTAGTAAACTATTTATTTATGAAGCTTATATATTTAATTCATCCTTTTCCTCCTTGTTTTCCAAGGTAGATACATACGCACAAAACCGATCACATTGTATTATGCCGAAGAGTACGGCGATACGGCGATACCCATAGCACAGCATATGTATAATTAGGTTTTGCCATTGTATGAATATGAATATAAAAAATATTGCTTTATCATATCAAGATGTACATAATAATAATACTTCTCTTTCTGAATCAAACTCACGATAGAATATCTATGTGTACTGCATTCTTCAAGTCAATGTTAAGTCTTCACTTCTTCTCCTGTTGCACTACTCACTTGTATGTCATATTTTTATACGCTATTAGCGGTTTAATAATTCACTCGAGCGTAAAAATTTTAGAAACAGGTGTAGGTATAGTAAGAAGAACGAAGCAAATGCGACAGCGCGGCAGGACAAAGGTGCCACATCGAGGATTTTCTTGAAAAATGGTACATATGAATCGCTGTGGTAGAATCTTGCAGCCCGAACGCAATTATTGTACATGTTATCTTTAAGATGTGGCCTGAAACCACCTCTGTTACCAGCAGGTGGTCTGATAACACTGAGCTTACGATCTTTTGCGGAGATAGTTCAAAGTAATTTGACACCAAACGCTTAAAAATGTCAAAAATATTTTTACCGATGAAAACTTCTCTCTTTCAAATCATATTAAACAGTTATGCAATCGACTTGAACGTTACTATACATATACGACTTAGGTTCGACTGTCAACTATCAGTCTCGAATATAACTTGCGTTTCATATTTAAATAATTCAAACTGTAAACCATTTTGCACAGTACTGACGTAAATAAAGTGTTCGAGAAGTTCGAATTGCTACAATGACAGAGTAATACACGTGAAATGCATTAGCTTATGTATCGATTTATATAATGATAGAAAATCGTCCCTTCTTGAGTGAATCTTTAACAATGCAATCTCGACCCGCGAGTTACATATTACATGCTCATATATAGCCCGAATGTCGTGCTCTCCTATTGTTAAATCGACAAAAGAAACATTTCTGACAGTTTACCCCTAACGTTTCAACCGACGTAGACCGGATTTATTTGTATTATGGACTTTGTCACATTCGAAGAACAATACTTTAGAATTACGAAAAGGTTCAGCCAATGGGCAGGGATATGGCCTGATCAAAATAAACGTGTAAAGTGTATAGCGTGGATCCTTATTTACATCGAAATTGTGTCGATGATGTTTGTTCAGGTGAGCATTAATGAAGAGGGAGATTTCTCCCAATTTCTGACCTATTATGCTTCGAAATGAAATACAGATGAGCTAATAATAGTGAATAACATAATATAAGCTTCATAAGACTGACCATGAATACTTCTGTATTTAATACTGATTTCAGATAGCGAGAATCGTGCACTTTAAGAATATGGACGTTTTCTTAGACAATCTCACGCTACTATCAGCGGATATTACATTATTCATTAAACATGGAAATTATATTCTCAATGCAACAGAGGTAAGTAAATATTTGTCGTTTACGATTACATACATGTTTTATTTCTATAATCATGCAAATATTGTAGTTCAAGTGGCTCTTAAAGGGCATGTATCAAGACTGGACTGTTAATCGATCAGACCACGAAATCGCCATTATGACGAAATATGTGAAAAGGGGTGCTTTGCTTACGATGTTTTATTTAGGTGAGATTGAAGAAAGAACTGCTCGAGCTTACTGATTTAATACCTTATGACAAATGATCGACTCTGAATTTCCGATTATTTGAACGTGACTTATGTGAATGAATCCGCAGCGAACGCAGTCGTCTGTACTATCCTGTTCCTGCAAGTACCATGGACAGTGCGTCTCATAGCAAAGCTGAAATCTTATAACACGACGCCGATGATATATATTGTACCGAGCTACTATTTTGTCGACGAAGCCGACATTTTTTACTTTGCTCAAGTGCATGGCAGCCTGGCTATAATAACTGTGCTCATCGTGTACGGAGCTTGCGACACGATTTT
Source organism: Ceratina calcarata (assembly GCF_001652005.2). NCBI lineage: Eukaryota > Metazoa > Arthropoda > Insecta > Hymenoptera > Apidae > Ceratina > Ceratina calcarata. The sequence continues at coordinate 999,032 of NW_017167821.1, read as the reverse complement.
CACGATCATCGTACAACACGCTTGCGGATTATTGGCTGTAGCTGGGTAAGAAACAAATCTTGAAATCTGTTAGTTTTATTATGTCTGACGAATGATAATGAACACCTGATTCACGTATCAGAAATTATTATGGTAAGAGACAATATTCCCAGCTTAAACATAAAATAATATAATACACTCGTATTATATTTAATACTCCAATACTCGCATGAAACAAGTCTGTCAACTAAATCATGATGCTGGTAGCCTTGTCAAGAAAAGGCGAGAACAGTCGAGCGTGTACTTACATCGCGTTCGCCTCGCGTATTCTCGTCTCACCTCATCAGTCCTCGGATTCGAACTGATTGTTTTTTCATCACAAGCCGCGAGAGCGAGCAGCAAATTCAAGAATGACACCCATGTCACAAAAGTGCAATAACTTCAAGACTCGAGTCAGGGAGAACCAAACCGAGGCGAGGCAAGCGGGTAGCACTCGCCTCGGTATACGTCTTGCCGAGATATTTGGCGAGAGTGTATTGCTGGCGTTATAGCTTTCTATTGCACACCCATTCTTTCAGATATCGATTCAAACACATCGAGCCCTATTCATTCAACGCTGCTAACACTTTGGAAGAACAGATGGAACATAATAAAAGAGTACACTTTTCCATACGAGCACAACAGCGAGCTATAAAGTCAGTGTCACAATATAAATTTTGCATTTATCTTTGTGCTCTCTATTCTTTCTTGACATTTTTTCTGATAGATAAAATACGAATTTTATAGGTATGTCCAGGAAATAGAAAATGCACACACTACATATCTTTTCTTATGCATAGGCGTAGCGGTTTGCTGCTTTAGTGTTACATTGGTACAGGTAAGATCACCCAGCAATTCCATATGTTTCCACGTTTCACGTAAACTCTTCGGAAATTAGTTGGCCACTATGGAGGTCAGCGTGGAGTTTTACAAAATCCTCAGCTTTTTGTTCGTGCAGTTAATGCATCTATTTTACCTAACGATTCAAGGCCAGTTCGTGGAAAATGTTTGTGATAATCTTTACAGTAGCATGTGAGTACCACGTAAACTCGAATTAACGAACAAATACAGTCAATACTTGTATAAATCATTCTCAATGAAGTTTTTTTACGTGACAATGTGAAGTCAAACATGTCTGATGTAACAGCAACGAAATTTTCAGATACGAAGGATTGTGGTATAACACAAACGCGAAAACACAATTACTGTATGTCTTAGCGTTACGGAGGATGTTAATACCTCCTCGTTTGACAGCCGGCGGATTGCTAAATATGAATATGCAAAGCTTTTCAGAAGTAAAGTGTGATACTACCTATACGAAGTGGATTCTGTTTTCGTAATATATTTATTTAATAGAGATTACTGTTTATAGGTGATAAAGGCATCTGTTTCATATTATACAGTACTGAGATAAATACATAAAACAAAATGATCAAAATTTTGATGCTCTATACGGCGTACAAGTCAGAATGATGATTCATTTATATTATCGTTAAAGGACAGGCCAATGAAACACTTTTCATAGTGTTCAAATTAACAACAAATTATTTAGTGTTAAAATTAATGTTTGTAAATAATTACAAAGGTAATTCTTGCCTACAGAAATTTTTAAATAGTAGCAAACATTTATTCATGAATCTTATAGATTTAATTTATCCTTTTACCCCTTGTCTTCCAAGGTAGATACATATGTACGTACATGCACAAAACCGATCACATTGTATTATACTTAAGAGTACGGCGATTTGGCGATAACTATAGCACAGTACATGTATAATTTGGTTTTAGTGTTATATCAATGTGAATATAAAAGATATTGCTTTATCATATAAAGATGTATGTAATAATAATACTTCTCTTTCTGAATCAAACTCACGACAGAAATTCTATGTGTATTGTATTCTTCGAATCAATGTTAAGTCTTCACTTCTTCTCTTCTTGCACTACTCACTTCTCTGTCATTTTTGTTATACGCTATTAGCGGTTTAATAATTCAGTCGAGCGTAAGATTTTTAGAAATAAGTATACATAGTAAGAAGAACGAAGCAAATGCGACAGCGCGATAGGACAAAGCTACCACATCGAGGCTTTTCAATTTGCAAAGATATCGCTGAAAAGCTGAGATAACAAGAATTCATAAAAATTGCATAATGTCGAAGACGACACCTCACAGTTAACCATTAATATTTCATGTGTATATGTCACTTTGAAACCAATCAAGTGTCTGTCTCGAACCTTGCGTGTACATGATACACTTGACTTTCCGATTGTCATCTGTGCTATAGCTTCCAATAATGATAACTAGCGAATAGGACTTGTAGCATTACGGGATTTTGTTCAATCTATATGCTCCTATGCTGACTTCAATCGCGCTTCAGTCATGGATATGAAAAATGTGGAGAAACGATTTTTGAGGATCAATAAAACGCTTGGGTTAATAACCGGCGTCTGGCCATATCAAAACCCGAAGATCAAGATAATCGTGCAAATCTTTACCCTTGGTATAATGTTCACAGGGACCTTCACGCAAGTATATAGGGTTTATTAACTCATGTTTTTATCCTAATCATTATAAAGATTTTTTATTCGCTCATCGATTTGGTATCTAAATCATCGCACTTCAATAGTTTTTAACTGCGCTTGATCTTCTAATATAATTGCAGACCGCGCACATTGTGATGTTTCCTAGCGTGGACTCAATCGTTGACGGCATAGCTTACTATATAGCGGTGAGCGGAACCTTTGTGAAAGTTGGTAATTATGTGGTGAACGAATCGAAGGTAAGATATGTTCGACATCTTCCTTTCAGCAGCACAAATGCAATCGAAAGACTTGTTAAGAATATGATGTGATTTATTTATTTTCGGGTACTCCTTATTCATTGTCTTCAAAGCAGTGAAAATTATATTGAATAATTGCAGTTGAAACCGATGCTGACTCAAATATTCAACGATTGGGCAGCGATAAACACGAAAGACGAATATGACATTATGGTTTCATACTCGCGAAAAGGATCGCTCGTCGCTTTGGGCTATTTTTGTAAAACAATATCATAATACCATTGATAATATCCCTTCTTTTAGAAGATTCCAACTAAAACTGTATTATATTTGTAGGAAGAAATGCCGAAGTATAGTTTAGCAGAAATGACAGCTGTTATAACGATACTTAAATATTTCTTTTTTTAATTGTAGTGCATCTTTTCTGTGCCGTGGTGTCTTTTATCTTTTTCTGCATGATACCGCCTGTTCTGGACATCATCGTACCTCTGAATGAATCGCGGAAGCGATTGTTCATATATCCGGCCTACTACTGGGTGAACAGCGAAGAGTATTACATGCTGATAATCGGGCACATGACTATTATCTGCGGCCTCCTAGTCTGCATATTCTGCGCCTGTGATACGAACTACGTGTACGCCGTGCAACACGCTTGCGGTTTGCTGGCTATTGCAAGGTAAACCAAACAAACACATCCGCCACTCGAAATCTTGATTTTTTCCCAAATAATCGATCAACCGAATAATTGTTAAATTGAACCTCGTTCAGAACAAATCACTTTTATGACGAAGACAACGCGCCGCAGATTTCAATGACCGCTTAACATGTTTATAGACACCGATTTGGAAACGTGTGCAAAAATTTACCCTCTCCCGACGAGGGAGATGACATAGAAATGTCAGAGGAAGTGCAATATAAAAACGTGTGCCATTCAATTAAAGCTCATCAGCACGCTATAAAGTTAGTATTTCCATATTATCAAAATTTGGAGAATCACACATCTAATTCGAACGTTCTGATTCTGTCGATATAGATATCTGCAGATAATCGAAAACAGTCACCATACTTATTTGTTCATTTCAATGGGGATGCTTATAACAGCGGTCAGCGTGTCGTTGTTGAAGGTACAAATTTTTTAGTCGATCGTTTGTATTTCCTAGCTGTACAGTTTCGAAGTTGAATCAACCCCAGAATTATTTTTTATTCGGGAAGAGAATAGTGACACGATCGTTTGAATTCAGGTGGCAGGGCGTCATGACAACACGCAATGGATGATGTATTTTATGTTTTTACTCGCCCAACTGTTTCACGTATTCGTTTTAACCGTCCAAGGCCAGTTCGTGATAAACGCGTTAGACGATATTTCCATAGCGATGTAAGTTAAGTACAGACGAATTCATTGTTTTAGTCAATTCTGATGAGGAACGATTTTTCGCTGCGTTACTAGCTACTATCAGTTGTTAATTGTTTCAAGATTTCGTCGAGTTCTCAATTCTTTTGTAATCCCGTTCATTGCAGATACGAATCACCGTGGTATAAGCTTACACCGAGAACGCGATTATTATACGTGTTATCGTTAAGATGTTGTCTGAAACCTCCTCTGTTAACAGCCGGTGGCCTGATAACGCTAAGTTTACGATCTTTCGCGGAGGTAGCTCAAAGTGATTTCATACCAAACCCCTGAAAATATCAAAAGTATTTTTGCCTATGAAAATTTCTTTCTTTCAGATCATCAAAGCATCCGTTTCTTATTATACAGTTATGCAGTCGACGTAAATGTTAATGTACGATTAAAAAGAACAAAATACAATAAACTATGCTACCGATAAGTTACAGATATAATGAATCTTACAGATTTAATCCAGTTTCAGACTCCGTCCTTTTAGCCACTTCCTTTCGAAGAGATATATACGTGGATAAAACTAATGACGACACTTCCAAACTCAAGAAGCATGCAAATAATTTAGTTAATTATTACAAAGGAATGAACGACAGATGTTCGCACCGCGAGAACGTAACAACTGATTGACACGACACGTTTAACTAGCAGGATGGCTTTTTCCTACTGGCCTACCTCAGTATCAGATACTTTGTATTGAGCAGTACGCGTTAATTTTTAACGATAATTACATAGTTTTATTCACTAACTATCGATGGTTCTTTTTCCATGTACGAGCAATTAATATTTCCTTACGAAAGCATGCTGCTCGGGAAACGGACATCTGAACTATAGAACAGGTGTCCGCGTAAAATATGTGAATTAGTAATTAACTCGTTTCGCCCTAACCGTGCAATCTCAGTAGCTGTTCACGTTCCCATTATGCGAGTTATTGGAACATGTGAATTCTTTATAGAGAATAGAGCAAGTAGGCTGTAGTGATTTCCAAGTGCACCAGTCATCCTTCACTCTTCGGTCCAAATCTCGATCACAATTCATTTTCATGATGGATCCAGTAACGTTGGAGAACAATTATATGTCGGTCATTAAAACGTGTGCCATACTGGCCGGTATCTGGCCAGAACAGAGTTATCGTTCGAGAATGCTTATACGAGCATACACGTACGTTTCCTTTCTAGCGTGTATCAGCACTATGGTAAGTATGTAATGAATGTCATAATCGTTACATCATTGATTCTGATAATAATGTGATGATGTATATACGGACGCTAGTCAACTCACGATTAACATCAACAACACAGATTACTCTTCATGTAATCATCATCAGATATCATTTAATACATACATAGTTAAATAATTGATTATATTGTTAATTACAAACAGACGTTTTGTATTAGAATAAATAGAATAGCATATACTAAAACAGTTGTGTCCAAATTTAACGAAACACAAATTATAGATTGGAAGGATAATCGTTTTGTTCAGTATCGATATCATGTTGGAGCAATTATCTTACTTCGGCGCGGCATGCGGGATTATGCTGAAATACGGCCTCTACGCAATCCGCAGCAGGGAGGTAAACTGTTCTTCCCATTCCAAATCTTTCCAATAATTAAATCTACGCGGCTGATCGAATTACAGTACAAAATGTTTCTCGGCTGCATCAGAAGAGACTTCAGTGCCAAGAGGCCGCAGGCCGAGTTCGACATCTTGGAGAAGTACGCAGGAAGGGGTGTCTTTTATACTCAGTTCTACTTATGTAAGCAGCGAATTCTACCAACCGTTCATATTTTTCGTGGTCACAAAACTGAACAAAAATAACACGCAAGAAAAATTTGATCAAACCGTGTTTGAACGATCCTGCGATTAAGATGTTGAATTAATATCGTAAATTAGTTTTAATTCAGTTTCACGATGTACTGTAATCCATTTACAGTTAATTGCTATTGCTGCTACGCACTGTTTATTCAAACTCCGCTGACACCGCGCATCCTGGACATCTTCATGCCGAAAAACGAGTCCCGCAAATTAGGCTACGTTTACCCGGCTTACTTCCCCATCGATGAAGAGAAGTATTACATACCGATAACCGTACATATGATACTGGTAATCGCGATGGTGTTCTACGTGTACGTAGCGTGCGACACAAGTTTCGCGTTCTTTGTGCAACACGGTTGCGGGCTCCTAGCCGTCGCCGGGTAAGATTTGAGAAAATCGTTTTTGGTGAATGCATGGGACATGGATCAGAGAATTCGAATTCGCAGACACCGTTTCAAGGCGGCGGTTGCAGAACCGGAGAGCTTCTACGAAAAGGAGTACCTCCACGATCGCCAGTACAAAAAAATACGTTTCGCGATACAAGGACACCAGTATGCTTTAGCGTCAGTATTATAATTCATGTATGATTCTGAATAGTTTTCATTTTATCATTTTTATGAAGAGCGTAAAAGTATTTTCGTAAATCTTGGCCTCCTCAACGTGTTATGCCCGGATGACAATAAATCTTTTCCTTCAAATTATCGGACACAATTCTCCATATTATTGTATTAATTATAGAAAGAGAGTATATACATAAAGTAAAGATAATGTTTGAAAAATTGCGATATTTATCAACCAGCGTAATTGTACGCAATAATTATATTAATTCGCTTCAGTAACGGAGATTTGTTGATCTCATTTTAATGGCTTCGAAACAGATATTTGCATGCGATTCAAGAGGCCCACGTCGAATACCTCTTCATTTTGATCGGTTTCGTGATGATGACCTTCAGCGTCACTTTAGTGAAGGTAAGCATTTTCCGTCTACAAAATCGTTCCACAAGAGTCACAATCGTTGCACGAATTTTAATTTTGCGAAAACAGATATCCAACATGGAAGTTAGCCCCGAATTTTTCAAGGATTGTACCTTCCTCTTGATCCAACTAATGCACATATTCTACATGTCGATGCAAGGACAATGCGTAGTGGATTCAGTAAACGAATTCTCAGACACGATGTGAGTGAAGAATAATTCCAGGATGCAATTAAATTCTGATGATAAGTTCAATACGACTGTGCCACGAATTTACAAGTTAAACAAAAATTAGTCCCAAGCATAGACGTTCAAATTTACCATCGTTTTCAGATACAATGCAGAGTGGTATGAAAGCGACAAAAAAGTACAATCATTGCTCGTACTGGCAATAAGAAGTTGTTTGAACCCTCCTAAATTAACAGCCGGTGGACTCATTGTACTAAATTTGCAAAGTTTCTCGGAGGTGACGCATCTGTAACTACTGCTTCCAAAATAATCTCCTGTTACTTCGAAAATACCTCGTTCAAACGATATCACGATTTTCAGATCTTAAAAGCATCGGTTTCGTACTTCACGGTGTTGCAAACCACCTAAATAGAATCAACCATGTTAGTGGTACAACCAGAAACATGATGGACTATTGACTAACAGGATACAAAAACTAAAATATAGTTATTAATATTGTAAACATGTTTAATACTGTTGTTACAACTTTATATACTAAATATATACCTAATTAATATTTGATACAGTAATATACATGAATCATCGAACAAGCTATTTCAATAAATGCCATAATATAATATAATGATTTAAGGGATTTATTCAAGGTTTCAGTGCATATATGTATAGAAATCTTATATAATACCCAAATTTTTGTACTCGCTCATAGAAGTATATAAATCTAAGCCCCTCTTTACGTATAAAAGCGAGAGCTGGCCATCCCCGGACATGTGAAGTATTCGAAGAATCGGCCGAACGCGGAAAGTTCGTCCAGGTGGTCGTCACATGGTGAATCGTTACAGTTGAACGCTTACCCACTTACATATACCCTTCGGAACCTTAGTTAATGACAAGGTCGGCTATCGCGGAATAAAATGGAAACGTTAACCGAAAAAACTCATACCATACTAAATTAAAGAAACAATCGACGACGCTTGGAAATATTCTAAATCTTCAAAAATAGCCTTGTCCACAAGTACTTGTCATAAATTCTTCAACGAAATTCCCATGGATTTAACTGTTCCGTACGGAACAATTATTAAAACTTGTCTTTCTTTTCTAATAGCGAACGGATGCTTTTGCTACATAATATTCACGCTTGTGGCCGTCACACCTCGCATCCTAGACATCGTCTCACCGAGAAATGAGTCGCGTGGCGTGGGGTTCATCTATCCGGCTTACTACGCCTTCAACGAAGAGGAACACTACTATATTATATTAGCATATATGCTTGAATATGACAGAAACGTGTGCAAAAATTTACCCTCTCCCGACGAGGGAGACATAGAAATGTCAGTGGAAATGATATATAAAAACGTGTGTCATTCAATTCAGGCCCATCAACACGCAATAAAGTTGGTATTTCCATGTTATCAACCTTTGCAGAATCGCATATCTAATTCGATCGTTCTAATTCTATCGATATAGATACGTGCAGATAATCGAAAACAGTCACCATACTTATTTGTTCATTTCAATGAGGATGTTTATCACAGCGGTCAGCGTGTCGTTGTTAAAGGTACAAATTTTTTGGTTGAAAGTCTACAATTTTAGCTGTGCAGCTTCGAAGCTGAGTCAGTCGCAGAGATGATAGAATTATTCTCTATTCAGGAAGAAAATAGTGATATGATTGTTTGATTTCAGGTGACAGTGAACAATCATAACTCGCAATGGCTAATATATTGCATGTTTCTACTCGTCCAACTGTTTCACGTATTCGTTTTAACCGTCCATGGCCAGTTCGTGATAAACGCGTCAAGACGATATTTCCATCGCGATGTAAGTTAAATACAAACGAATTCATTGTTTTAATAAATTCTGATGAAGAACGATTTTTTACATTACCAGCTAGTATCAGTTGTTGATGAAAACTTCTTTCTTTCAGATCATTCATTTCAGTTCAGTTTCATATTACACAGTTAAGCAATCAACTCGAACATTACTATATACGATTAAGACAAAGTACTTTAGGCTAGACTGTCAATTATCAGTCTCAAGTATAACTTGCGTTTCATATCTAAATATATATTCAAACTGTAAACCATCTCGCACAGTACGGAGGTAAATAAAGTGTTCGAAAAGTTCGAATTGCTATAATGACAGAGTAATAGATTTGAAATGCATTAGTGTATGTATCGATTTATATAATGATAGAAGATTGTTCCTTCTTGAGTGAAGCTATTAAATATTAGTGCATTATTAAAATGCACTCTCGATCCGCAAGATACATATTGCATGCTCATATACATACATATAGCCCGAATGTCGTGCTCTCCCATAGTTAAAACGCGATAAAAGAGACATTTCTGATAGTTCACCCCTAATGTTTCAACCGACATAAATCGCATTTATTTGTGTTATGGACTTTGTCACATTCGAGAAACGATACTTGAGAGCCACTAAAAGGTTCAGCCACTGGGCAGGGATATGGCCTGATCAAAATAAATGTGGAAAGTGCATAGCGTGGATCCTTATTTACCTCGAAATGGTGTCGATCACGGTAGTTCAAGTGAGCATCAATGATGAGGGAGATTTCTCTCAATTTCCGACCTATTATGCGTCGAAATGAAATACAGAAGAGCTAATAATAGTGAATAACATAGCATAAGGTTCATAACACTGACCATGAATACTTCTGTATTTAATACTGATTTCAGATAGCGAGAATCGTGCACTTTAAGAATATGGACGTTTTCTTAGACAATCTCACGCTACTATCAGCGGATATTACATTATTCATTAAACATGGAAATTATATTCTCAATGCAACAGAGGTAAGTAAATATTTGTCGTTTACGATTAGATACATGTTTTATTTCTATAATCATGCAAATATTGTAGTTCAAGTGGCTCTTAAAGGGCATGTATCAGGACTGGACTGTTAATCGATCAGACCACGAAATCGCCATTATGACGAAATATGTGAAAAGGGGTGCTTTGCTTACGATGTTTTATTTAGGTGAGATTGAAGAAAGAACTGCTCGAGCTTACTGATTTAATACCTTATGACAAATGATCGACTCTGAATTTCCGATTATTTGAACGTGACTTATGTGAATGAATCCGCAGCGAACGCAGTCGTCTGTACTATCCTGTTCCTGCAAGTACCATGGACAGTGCGTCTCATAGCAAAGCTGAAATCTTATAACACGACGCCGATGATATATATTGTACCGAGCTACTATTTCGTCGACGAAGCCGACATTTTTTACTTTGCTCAAGTGCATGGCAGCCTGGCTATAATAACTGTGCTCATCGTGTACGGAGCTTGCGACACGATTTTCACGATCATCGTACAACACGCTTGCGGATTATTGGCTGTAGCTGGGTAAGAAACAAATCTTGAAATCTGTTAGTTTTATTATGTCTGACGAATGATAATGAACACCTGATTCACGTATCAGAAATTATTATGGTAAGAGACAATATTCCCAGCTTAAACATAAAATAATATAATACACTCGTATTATATTTAATACTCCAATACTCGCATGAAACAAGTCTGTCAACTAAATCATGATGCTGGTAGCCTTGTCAAGAAAAGGCGAGAACAGTCGAGCGTGTACTTACATCGCGTTCGCCTCGCGTATTCTCGTCTCGTCTTAAAGGTACAAATTTTTTGGTTGAAAGTCTACATTTTTTAGCTGTGCAGCTTCGAAGCTGAGTCAGTCGCAGAGATGATAGAATTATTCTCTATTCAGGAAGAAAATAGTGATATGATTGTTTGATTTCAGGTGACAGTGAACAATCATCACTCGCAATGGCTAATATACTGCATGTTTCTACTCGTCCAACTGTTTCACGTATTCGTTTTAACCGTCCAGGGCCAGTTCGTGATAAACGCGTCAAGACGATATTTCCATCGCGATGTAAGTTAAATACAAACGAATTCATTGTTTTAATAAATTCTGATGAAGAACGATTTTTTACTACATTACCAGCTAGTATCAGTTGTTGATGAAAACTTCTTTCTTTCTGATCATTCATTTCAGTTCAGTTTCATATTACACAGTTAAGCAATCAACTCGAACATTACTATATACGATTAAGACAAAGTACTTTAGGCTAGACTGTCAATTATCAGTCTCAAGTATAACTTGCGTTTCATATCTAAATATATATTCAAACTGTAAACCATCTCGCACAGTACGGAGGTAAATAAAGTGTTCGAAAAGTTCGAATTGCTATAATGACAGAGTAATAGATTTGAAATGCATTAGTGTATGTATCGATTTATATAATGATAGAAGATTGTTCCTTCTTGAGTGAAGCTATTAAATATTAGTGCATTATTAAAATGCACTCTCGATCCGCAAGATACATATTGCATGCTCATATACATACATATAGCCCGAATGTCGTGCTCTCCCATAGTTAAAACGCGATAAAAGAGACATTTCTGATAGTTCACCCCTAATGTTTCAACCGACATAAATCGCATTTATTTGTGTTATGGACTTTGTCACATTCGAGAAACGATACTTGAGAGCCACTAAAAGGTTCAGCCACTGGGCAGGGATATGGCCTGATCAAAATAAATGTGGAAAGTGCATAGCGTGGATCCTTATTTACCTCGAAATGGTGTCGATCACGGTAGTTCAAGTGAGCATCAATGATGAGGGAGATTTCTCTCAATTTCCGACCTATTATGCGTCGAAATGAAATACAGAAGAGCTAATAATAGTGAATAACATAGCATAAGGTTCATAACACTGACCATGAATACTTCTGTATTTAATACTGATTTCAGATAGCGAGAATCGTGCACTTTAAGAATATGGACGTTTTCTTAGACAATCTCACGCTACTATCAGCGGATATTACATTATTCATTAAACATGGAAATTATATTCTCAATGCAACAGAGGTAAGTAAATATTTGTCGTTTACGATTACATACATGTTTTATTTCTATAATCATGCAAATATTGTAGTTCAAGTGGCTCTTAAAGGGCATGTATCAAGACTGGACTGTTAATCGATCAGACCACGAAATCGCCATTATGACGAAATATGTGAAAAGGGGTGCTTTGCTTACGATGTTTTATTTAGGTGAGATTGAAGAAAGAACTGCTCGAGCTTGCTGATTTAATACCTTATGACAAATGATCGACTCTGAATTTCCGATTTAAAAATAGCCTTGTCCACAAGTACTTGTCATAAATTCTTCAACGAAATTCCCATGGATTTAACTGTTCCGTACGGAACAATTATTAAAACTTGTCTTTCTTTTCTAATAGCGAACGGATGCTTTTGCTACATAATATTCACGCTTGTGGCCGTCACACCTCGCATCCTAGACATCGTCTCACCGAGAAATGAGTCGCGTGGCGTGGGGTTCATCTATCCGGCTTACTACGCCTTCAACGAAGAGGAACACTACTATATTATATTAGCATATATGCTTGAATATGACAGAAACGTGTGCAAAAATTTACCCTCTCCCGACGAGGGAGACATAGAAATGTCAGTGGAAATGATATATAAAAACGTGTGTCATTCAATTCAGGCCCATCAACACGCAATAAAGTTGGTATTTCCATGTTATCAACCTTTGCAGAATCGCATATCTAATTCGATCGTTCTAATTCTATCGATATAGATACGTGCAGATAATCGAAAACAGTCACCATACTTATTTGTTCATTTCAATGAGGATGTTTATCACAGCGGTCAGCGTGTCGTTGTTAAAGGTACAAATTTTTTGGTTGAAAGTCTACAATTTTAGCTGTGCAGCTTCGAAGCTGAGTCAGTCGCAGAGATGATAGAATTATTCTCTATTCAGGAAGAAAATAGTGATATGATTGTTTGATTTCAGGTGACAGTGAACAATCATAACTCGCAATGGCTAATATATTGCATGTTTCTACTCGTCCAACTGTTTCACGTATTCGTTTTAACCGTCCATGGCCAGTTCGTGATAAACGCGTCAAGACGATATTTCCATCGCGATGTAAGTTAAATACAAACGAATTCATTGTTTTAATAAATTCTGATGAAGAACGATTTTTTACATTACCAGCTAGTATCAGTTGTTGATGAAAACTTCTTTCTTTCAGATCATTCATTTCAGTTCAGTTTCATATTACACAGTTAAGCAATCAACTCGAACATTACTATATACGATTAAGACAAAGTACTTTAGGCTAGACTGTCAATTATCAGTCTCAAGTATAACTTGCGTTTCATATCTAAATATATATTCAAACTGTAAACCATCTCGCACAGTACGGAGGTAAATAAAGTGTTCGAAAAGTTCGAATTGCTATAATGACAGAGTAATAGATTTGAAATGCATTAGTGTATGTATCGATTTATATAATGATAGAAGATTGTTCGTTCTTGAGTGAAGCTATTAAAGATTAGTGCATTATTAAAATGCACTCTCGATCCGCAAGATACATATTGCATGCTCATATATAGCCCGAATGTCGTGCTCTCCCATAGTTAAAACGCGATAAAAGAGACATTTCTGATAGTTCACCCCTAATGTTTCAACCGACATAAATCGCATTCATTTGTGCTATGGACTTTGTCACATTCGAGAAACGATACTTGAGAGCCACTAAAAGGTTCAGCCACTGGGCAGGGATATGGCCTGATCAAAATAAATGTGAAAAGTGCATAGCATGGATCTTTATTTACATCGAAATGGTGTCGATCACGGTAGTTCAAGTGAGCATCAATGATGAGGGAGATTTCTCTCAATTTCCGACCTATTATGCGTTGAAATGAAATACAGAAGAGCTAATAATAGTGAATAACATAACATAAGCTTCATAACTGACCATGACTACTGCTGCATTTAATATTGATTTCAGATAACAAAAATCGTGCATTTAAAAACTGTAAACGCTTTCTTAGACGATTTGCCTCTACTAGCCGCGAGTATTTTATTATTCATTAAACACGGTAATTATATTCTCAATGCAGCAGAGGTGAGTAAACGGTTGTCGTTTACGATTACATACATGTTTTATTTCTATAATCATGCAAATATTGTAGTTTAAGTCGCTCTTAATGGGTATGTATCAGGACTGGGCTGTTAATCGATCAGACCACGAAATCGCTATTATGACGAAATATGCGAACAGGGGTGCTTTGCTTACGATGTTTTATTTAGGTGAGATTGAAGAAACAATTGCTCGAGCTAGCTGATTTAATACCTTATGACAAATGATCGACTCTGAATTTCCGATTATTTGTCACCCATGTCACAAAAGTGCAATAACTTCAAGACTCGAGTCAGGGAGAACCAAACTGAGGCGAGGCAAGCGGGTAGCACTCGCCCCGGTAAACGTCTCGCCGAGATATTTGGCGAGAGTGTATTGCTAGCGTTATAGCTTTCTAGTGCACACCCATGCTTTCAGATATCGGTTCAAACACATCGAGCCCGGTTCAATCAACGCTACTACAAATTCGGAGGAACAGATAACACGTACTGAAAAAGTACACTTTTCCATACAAGCACACCAGCGAGCTATAAAGTCAGTGTCACAATCTAATTTTTCAATTAATTTTGTCCTCTCTGTCATCTATCGACAATTTGTCTGATACATAAAAAACGAATCTAATAGGTATGTCGAGGAAATAGAAAATGTACATGCTACCTATCTTTTCTTATGCATGGGCCTAGTGGTTTGCTGCTTTACTGTTACATTAGTACAGGTAAGATCACCCAGCAATTCCATATGTTTCCACGTTTCACGTAAAGTCTTCGGAAATTAGGTGGTTAGTATGGAGGTTAGCGTGGAGTTTTACAAAGAATGCAGCTTTTTGTTCGTGCAGTTAATGCATCTATTTTACCTAACGATTCAAGGCCAGTTCGTGGAAAATGTTTGTGAGAATCTTCACATTAACATGTGAGTACCACGTAAATACGAATTAACGAGCAAATACAGTTCAGACTTGTATACATCGTCCTCAATGAAGTTTCTTTACGTGACAATGTGAAGTCAGACATGTCCGATTTAACAGCCTCGAAATTTTCAGCTACGAAGGATTATGGTACAACGCAAACGCGAAAACACAATTACTGTATGTTTTAGCGTTACGGAGAATGTTAAAACCAATTCGTTTGACAGCCGGTGGATTGCTAAATATGAATATGCAAAGCTTTTCAGAAGTAAAATGTGATACTGTCTGTACGAAGTGGATTGTGTTTTCCTATATTTAATAGAGATTACTGTTTACAGGTGATAAAGGCATCTGTTTCATATTATACAGTACTGAGATAAATGTGTAAAATAAAATGATCGAAATTCTGATGCTCCATAAGTCAGAATGATGATACATTTACATTATCGTTGAAGGACAGGCCAATGAAACGCTTTTCATAGTGTTTAAATTAACAACAAATTAATGTTCGTAAACAATTACAAAGGTAATTCTTCTAGCCTACAGAAATTTTTAAATGGTAGCAAACATGTGCGTAATTATTGTTATCGTGCTTTACACACATTATTCGGTATTTATGAATTTCGTTGTAATTACATACCTAGAGCAATACGGATTGTGAGAATATATTGTCTTAAATATGTTATCAGCACTTTTTCATCAATAAATATATAAACGAATGGTGAACTATTTGTTCATGAAACTTATAGATTTAATTTATCTTTTTACCCCTAGTCTTCCAAGGTAGATACATATGTACGTACATGCACAAAACCGATCACATCAAGTTACAGATCAAATGAATCTTACAGATTTAATCCAGTTTCAGACTCCGTCCTTTTACCCATTTCCTTTTGAAGAGATATGTACGTGGATAAAGTTAACCATGCAAATAATTTAGTTATATATTACAAAAGAATGAACGACAGATGTTCACCCTGCGAGAACGTAACGAATAATTCACACGACACGTTTAACTAGCAGGATGGCTTTTTCCTACCGACTACCTCAGTATCAGATACATCAAATTGAGCAGTACGCGTTAACTATTTAACGATAAGTACATAGTTCCATTCAGTAACTATCGATGGTTCTTTTTCCATATTCAAGAAATTGATAGTTGCTTACGAAAGCATGCTTCTCTAGAAACGAACATCTGAACTGCAGACAAGGTGTCCGTGTAAAATACATGAATTAGTAATTCACTCGTTTCGCCCTCACCGTGGAATCCCAGTGGCTGCTTATGTTTCTATTATGCGAATTACTGGAATATGTGAATTCTTTATAGAGTATAGAGGAAGCAGGATGTAGTAATTTCCAAGTGCACCAGCATTATTAAAATTCACTCTCGACCCAGAAGATACATATTGCATGCTCACATATAGCCCGAATGTCGTGTTCTCCTATAGTTAAACCGATAAAAGAGACATTTTTGACAGTTCACCCCTAATGTTTCAACCGACATAGATCGCATTTATTTGTATTATGGACTTCGTCACATTCGAGAAACGATACTTGAGAGTTACTAAACGGTTCGGCCAATGGGCAGGGATATGGCCTGATCAAAATAAATGTGTAAAGTGCATAGCGTGGTTCCTCCTTTATCTCGAAATGGTGTCAATTACAATTGTTCAGGTGAGCATCAATGATAAGGGAGATTACTCTCAATTTCTGACCTATTATGCGTCGAAATGAAATACAGAAGAGCTAATAATAGTGAATATCATAACATAAGCTTTATAACTGACCATGAGTACTTCTGCATTTAATATTGATTTCAGATAACAAAAATCGTGTACGAAAAGACTGTAAGCGCTTTCTTAGACGATGTGCCCCTACTAGGCGCAAGTTTTATATTTTTCACTAAACATGGAAATTATGTTCTCAATGCAGCAGAGGTAAGTAAACGTTTGTCGTTTACGATTACATACACGTTTTATTTCTATAATCATGCAAATATTGTAGTTCAAGTGGCTCTTAAAGGGCATGTATCAGGACTGGACTGATAATCGATCAGACCACGAAATCGCCATTATGACGAAATATGTGAAAAGGGGTGCTTTGCTTACGATGTTTTATTTAGGTCAGATTGAAGAAAGAACTGCTCGAGCTTGCTGATTTAATAACTTATGACAAAATGATCGACTCTGTATGTCCGATTATTTGAAAGTGACTTATGTGAATTAATTCGCAGCGAACGCAGTTGTCTGCACTATCCTGTTCCTGCAAGTACCATGGACAGTGCGTCTCATAGCAAAGCTGAAATCTTATAACACGACGCCGATGATATATATTGTACCGACCTACTATTTTGTCGACGAAGCCGACATTTTTTACGTTGCTCAATTGCATGGCAGCCTGGCTATAATATCTGTGCTCATTGTGTACGGAGCTTGCGACACGATTTTCACGATCATCGTACAACACGCTTGCGCATTATTGGCTGTAGCTGGGTAAGAAACACAAATCTTGAAATCTATTAGTTTTATTATGTCTGTCGAGTGATAATGAACACCTGATTCACGTATCAGAAATTATTATGGTAAGAGACAATGTTCCCAGCTTAAAATTACAATAATATAATACACTCGTATTATATTTAATACTCCAATACTCGCATGAAACAAGTCTGTCAACTAAATCATGCTGCTGGCAGCCTTGTGAAGACAAGGCGAGAGCAGTCGAGCGTGTACATACATCGCGTTCGCCTCGCGTATTCTCGTCTCACCTCATCAGTCCTCGGATTCGAACTGATGGTTTTTTCATCACAAACCGCGAGAGCGAGCAGCAAATTCAAGAATGACACCCATGTCACAAAAGTGCAAGAACTTCAAGACTCGAATCAGGCCGAACCAAACCGAGGCGAGGCAAGCGGGTAGCACTCGACTCGGTAAACGTCTCGCCGAGATATTTGGCGAGAGTGTACTGCTGGCGTTATAGCTTTCTATTGCACACCCATGCTTTCAGATATCGGTTCAAACACATCGAGCCCTCTTCATCCAACGCTGCTAAAAACTCGGAGAAACAGATGACACGTATTGAAAGAGTACACTTTTCCATACAAGCACAACAGCGAGCTATAAAGTCAGTGTCACAATCTAATTTTTCAATTCATTTTGTCCTCTTTGTTTTCTCTCAACAATTTATCTGATACGTAAAAAACGAATTTAATAGGTATGTCGAGGAAATAGAAAATACACATGCTACATATCTTTTCTTATGCATAGGCCTAGTGGTTTGCTGCTTTAGTGTTACATTAGTACAGGTAAGATCACCCAGCAATTCCACATGTTTCCACGTTTCACGTAAACTCTTCGGAAATTAGGTGGTCACTATGGACGTTAACGTGGAGTTTTACAAAGTATGCAGCTTTTTGATCGCGCAGTTAATGCATCTATTTTACCTAACGATTCAAGGCCAGTTCGTGGAAAATGGTTGTGACAATCTTTACAATAGCATGTGAGTACCACGTAAACACGTATTAACGAGCAAATACAGTCCAGACGTGTATACATCGTTCTCAATGAAGTTTCTTTACGTGACAATTTGATGTGAAACATGTCCAATGTAACAGCAACGATATTTTCAGCTACAAAGGATTGTGGTACAACGCAAACGCGAAAACACAATTACTGTATGTTTTAGCGTTACGGAGAATGTTAAAACCAATTCGTTTGACAGCCGGTGGATTGCTAAATATGAATATGCAAAGCTTTTCGGAAGTAAAATGTGATACTGTCTGTACGAAGTGGATTGTGTTTTCCTATATTTAATAGAGATTACTGTTTACAGGTGATAAAGGCATCTGTTTCATATTATACAGTACTGAGATAAATGTGTAAAATAAAATGATCGAAATTCTGATGCTCCATAAGTCAGAATGATGATACATTTACATTATCGTTGAAGGACAGGCCAATGAAACGCTTTTCATAGTGTTTAAATTAACAACAAATTAATGTTCGTAAACAATTACAAAGGTAATTCTTCTAGCCTACAGAAATTTTTAAATGGTAGCAAACATGTGCGTAATTATTGTTATCGTGCTTTACACACATTATTCGGTATTTATGAATTTCGTTGTAATTACATACCTAGAGCAATACGGATTGTGAGAATATATTGTCTTAAATATGTTATCAGCACTTTTTCATCAATAAATATATAAACGAATGATGAACTATTTATTCATGAAGCTTATAGATTTAATTTATCCTTTTACCCCTTGTCTTCAAAGGTAGATATATATGTACGTACATGCAAAAAACCGATCACATCAAGTTACAGATCAAATGAATCTTACAGATTTAATCCAGTCTCAGACTCCGTCCTTTTACCCATTTCCTCTTGAAGAGATATGTAGGTGAATAAAGTTAATGAGTACTCCTCCAAAATCACGAACAATGCAAATAATTTTGTTATATATTACAAAAGAATGAACGACAGATGTTCGCTCTGGGAAAACGTAACGAATGATTGACACGACACGTTTAACTAGCAGGATGGCTTTTTCCTACCGGCCTACCTCAGTATCAGATACTTTGTATTGAGCAGTACGTGTTAATTCTTAACGATAATTACATAGTTTTATTCACTAACTATCGATGGTACTTCTTCCATGTACGAGCAATTAATATTTTCTTACGAAAGCATGCTGCTCGGGAAACGGACATCTGAACTATAGAACAGGTGTCCGCGTAAAATATGTGAATTAGTAATTAACTCGTTTCGTCCTCACCGTGGAACTCCAGTGGCTGCTCATGTTTCTATTATGCGAGTTATTGGAACATGTGAATTCTTTATAGAGAATAGAGCAAGTAGGCTGTAGTGATTTCCAAGTGCACCAGTCATCCTTCACTCTTCGGTCTAAATCTCGACCACAATTCATTTTCATGATGGATTCAGTGACGTTGGAGAACAAGTATATGTCGGTCATTAAAACTTGCGCCATACTAACCAGTATTTGGCCAGAGCAGAGTCATTGTTCAAAAATCTGTATACAAGTATACACGTACCTTAGCTTTATAGCATGTGCCGGCAGTATGGTATGTAAACGAGTCATGATCATTACATCATTTATTCTGTTAATAATAGGATGATGTTTCTACGGACAACTCACTCTTCATGTAATCGTTATCAGATTGATATCATTTAATTCATACGTAGTTAAATAACTGATTATTTTGTTAATCACATGCAGAGGTTTTGCATTATTATAAATAGAATAGAGTGTACTATAACAGTTGTATTCAAATTTAACGAAACACAAATTGTAGATTGCAAGGGTATACATTTTGTTCAGTATCGATGTCATGTTGGAACAATTATCTTACTTCGGCGCGGCGTGCGTGATGATGCTGAAATACGGCCTCTACACAGTCCGCAGCAGAGAGGTAATGTGTCCTTCCCATTCCAAATCTTTCGAATAATTAAATCTACGTGGCTGATCGAATTACAGTACAAAATGTTTCTCGACTGCATCAGAAGAGACTTCAGTACCAAGAGGCCGCAGGCCGAGTTCGACATCTTGGAGAAGTACGCAGGAAGGGGTGTCTTTTATACTCAGTTTTACTTATGTAAGCAGCGAATCCTACCAACCGTTCATATTTTTCGTGGTCACAAAACTGAACAAAAATAACACGCAAGAAAAATTTGATCAAACCGTGTTTGAACGATCCTGCGATTAAGATGTTGAATTAATATCGTAAATTAGTTTTAATTCAGTTTCACGATGTACTGTAATCCATTTACAGTTAATTGCTATTGCTGCTACGCACTGTTTATTCAAACTCCGCTGACACCGCGCATCCTGGACATCTTCATGCCGAAAAACGAGTCCCGCGAATTAGGCTACGTTTACCCGGCTTACTTCGCCCTCGATGAAGAGAAGTATTACATACCGATAACCATACACATGATACTAGTAATCGCGATGGTTTTCTACGTGTACGTAGCGTGCGACACGAGTTACGCGTACTTCGTGCAACACGGTTGCGGGCTCCTAGCCGTCGCCGGGTAAGATTTGAGAAAATCGTTTTTGGTGAATGCATGGGACATGGATCAGAGAATTCGAATTCGCAGACACCGTTTCAAGGCGGCGGTTGCAGAACCGGAGAGCTTCTACGAAAAGGAGTACCTCCACGATCGGCAGTACAAAAAAATACGTTTGGCAATTGAAGGACACCAGTATGCTTTAGAGTAAGTATTATAATTCATTTATCATTTTGAATAGTTTTCACTTTATCATTTTTATGAAAAGCGTAAAAGTATTCTCGTAAAATCTTGGCCTCCTCAACGCGTTATGCCCGGATGACAATAAATCGTTTCATTCAAATTATCGGACACAATTCTACATATCATTGTATTGCTTATAGAAAGAGACTGTGTACATAGTAATAAGTAGAAATAATGTTTGAAAACTTGTGACATTTATCAACAGGCGTAATTGTACGCAATAATTATATTAATTGGCTTCATTAACGGAGATTTGTCGATCTCATTTCAATGGTTTCGAAACAGATATTTGCGTACGCTCCAAGAGGCCCACGTCGAGTACCTCTTCATTTTGATTGGTTTCGTGATGATGGCCTTCAGCGTCACTTTAGTGAAGGTAAGCATTTTCCGTCTACAAAATCGTTCCACAGGAGTCATCATCGTTGCACGAATTGTACTGCAAAAACAGATATCCAACATGGAAGTTGGCCCCGAATTTTTCAAGGATTGTACCTTCCTCTTGATCCAACTAATGCACATATTCTACATGTCGATGCAAGGACAATGCGTAGTGGATTCAGTAAACGAATTCTCAGACACGATGTGAGTGACGAATAATTCCAAGATACAAATAAATTCTGATAATAAGTCCAATACGACTGTGCCACGAATTTGCAAGTTAAACAAAAATTAATCCCAGGCATGGAGGTTCGAATTTACCATCGTTTTCAGATACGAAGCAGAGTGGTATGAAAGCGACAAAAAAGTACAATCATTGTTCGTACTGACATTAAGAAGTTGCTTGAGCCCTCCTAAATTAACAGCCGGTGGACTCATTGTACTAAATTTACAAAGTTTCTCGGAGGTGACACATCTGTAACTGCTGCTTCCAAAATAGTCTCCTGTTACTTCGAAAATACCTCGTTCAAACGATATCACGATTTTCAGATCTTAAAAACATCGGTTTCGTACTTCACGGTGTTGCAAAGCACCTAAACAGGATCAACCATGTTAGCGGCGCAACCAGAAACTTGATGGACCATTGACCAACAGAATACACAAACTAAAATATAACTATTAATATCGCAAATATGTTTAGTACTATTGTTACAACTTTATATACTAAATACATACTTAATTAATATTTGGTTTAGATGCACGGGCGTTTCCAACTTGAAACGTTACCGAGTGTCTAATTGTAAGACAAAATAGATGTAAATGCAAAACTACAGGGGCCAACGAAACGGTTACGGAAACCATTCGGAGAGACTGACCGATACGTGAACGAATGTCGTGTTCGGTGTCAGGTGATAAGGTCAGGTCGAAATTTCTTTACGGTGGGAACGACAACGCTACACATGGTGTGCTAGGAGACGTCATAGTGGGGACGCGCGTCAGATGATATCCGTCGCGCGGTAAGCCATTCATCGGCTCAGTTGTAATAGGCCGCCCGCCATGACAACGTCGTAGTGAATTCGTGAAGAATTTTATGAAGAACCGTGTGCATCGGCATCTGTGTGGACGAGCAATGGAACAACCTTGATAACGGCCCTGTGAAACATACGGGAGTCCGATCGCATTGTCACAACGCATACGAGGTCATCGTTTCCAGAGATGACATCCTCGGCACGCGCGAGTGGCCAGCGAGTTGGCGGGTGGAGATCGTATATGTTTTATCCGGATATATTTTTTTTTTAAGAGAGCTGGGGAATGCTCTTTACGCACTTTAGGGGCAGAGATAACCGCTCCACGGTGATAAATCACGCCACAGTACCTACTGAAGTACACCACCCATTGTCACTGTACCCTCAACCTCAGTTAAGTCCTACTGCCATACTCTGACAGAGACCGGACAGCAAAATGTTAAATCCTATTATTTCACAAACAGTAGAATAAGGTATGAGCGCACTTTATTAATTTCATATATTTTATCGAACTCTATGTATAACAAAAGGAATCTAGGGAAACAGAATTCTTCTGGAGTCCCAAAACTGTAATCGATGGAAAAAAGTAAGATTGTCTTTAAGGAGATATGGTCTACATGCATTAATATAAAGAATGCACGACACATTACCATAAAGAATGCATTACGCATTAGGATACACTATGTATTAGCATAACCGTAGCGAGTGAATTTTCTCAAATTACGTCATGAATGTTTTAAAGCACAATATTACCTTATGTATATGTACCGGTGTATAGAATCAGTAAACCGACAACATGCATTTCTTGGTGTAGCTCTTACGGCTCGAGCGACAGTCTGCCCTCAACCGTGGATGAGAATACGTTCGAGAGACGATACCTAAGGATCACGAAATGGTTTCACAAATTGACTGAAATATGGCCCGATCAAAATACGTGCATCAAGTGCTTTGCATGGGTCATCACGGCTGTTGAAATGCTGTCAAGTGTATTTGTTCAAGTAAGCGTGTATTATGTGGAACAACGTCATTTTATCATTGAAAGATCTTTTTTTAACGATTGATACGCACATTGCGTTACGTATATAGATACATATATTATCAAACGTAGAGTAGAAGTGTGTAAAAACTATTTGAAACACTGTATACCGTTAGCGAATGCTAGCGCTATAGCACTGTATGTTACCACTACTTTTTAAGTAAGTGTTTAATATTAGTTTCAACTAACAAGAATAATGCATATCAAATGTGTAAATGTTTGAAATAGACCATTTACCTCTAATAGCCGTGAGCATAATGTTAATATTAAAACAGTGTAATTACATTCTCAACGCGACTCAAGCGAGTAGACTTGGATGTCAACATCTATCCTACCAACCTTCGTGTAAGTATTACTAAAAGAACATTACAGTACAAGCCACTTTTGAAGGGTATGTATCGAGACTAGGCAATGGATCAATCTGACGAGGAGATCACTATTATGACAAAATATGCGAACAGGGGTTACTAGCTTGAAATATTCTACACAGGTAAGACGATTTAAAATACGATTTCGTCAACTCGTTAAATAAATACTTTGTGGCACCGGATTCCTAATAACCAATTATTTGAATATGAATCATAAGAATGATTGTATGCAGTGAACGTACTCATCTGCTCTATCCTATTCTTACAACTTCCATGGACAACGCGCCTGTTGGC
Organism: Ceratina calcarata; assembly: GCF_001652005.2. Lineage (NCBI taxonomy): Eukaryota > Metazoa > Arthropoda > Insecta > Hymenoptera > Apidae > Ceratina > Ceratina calcarata. The sequence goes on along the minus strand of NW_017167821.1, from coordinate 974,587 downwards.
TCGGTTACAGCACTTTAACACAACGCCGATGATATTCATCATACCAGGCTATTATTTCGTTAACGAGCACGAAATTTTTTACCTCATCCAACTACTTACACGGCAGCTTGGGAATAATATTTGTGGCACACACAGTCACATAGGCTGTGATTCGAGTCTTACGATTGTACCACAACACATCTGCGGATTACTGATTGTAACTGTGTAAAAGGAATGAACAATACGATAGAATCTTCTTTATGCAAACGTCGTGTATCCAAACTAATTCAATATCTGCGTCGATTATTCTAATATAGCTGGGTGGAAATAAGATGCGATTCTCTATTTTACCCATACATTGATTTGTTGTATCCAAACTTAAAAAAATAGTACAGTGACCATAGCAAGCCGTCGCCTACAATGAATATTACAATTTTCTCAAACAGTAGAATAAGGTATGAGCGCACTTTATTAATTTCATATATTTTATCGAACTCTATGTATAACAAAAGGAATCTAGGGAAACAGAATTCTTCTGGAGTCCCAAAACTGTAATCGATGGAAAAAAGTAAGATTGTCTTTAAGGAGATATGGTCTACATGCATTAATATAAAGAATGCACGACACATTACCATAAAGAATGCATTACGCATTAGGATACACTATGTATTAGCATAACCGTAGCGAGTGAATTTTCTCAAATTACGTCATGAATGTTTTAAAGCACAATATTACCTTATGTATATGTACCGGTGTATAGAATCAGTAAACCGACAACATGCATTTCTTGGTGTAGCTCTTACGGCTCGAGCGACAGTCTGCCCTCAACCGTGGATGAGAATACGTTCGAGAGACGATACCTAAGGATCACGAAATGGTTTCACAAATTGACTGAAATATGGCCCGATCAAAATACGTGCATCAAGTGCTTTGCATGGGTCATCACGGCTGTTGAAATGCTGTCAAGTGTATTTGTTCAAGTAAGCGTGTATTATGTGGAACAACGTCATTTTATCATTGAAAGATCTTTTTTTAACGATTGATACGCACATTGCGTTACGTATATAGATACATATATTATCAAACGTAGAGTAGAAGTGTGTAAAAACTATTTGAAACACTGTATACCGTTAGCGAATGCTAGCGCTATAGCACTGTATGTTACCACTACTTTTTAAGTAAGTGTTTAATATTAGTTTCAACTAACAAGAATAATGCATATCAAATGTGTAAATGTTTGAAATAGACCATTTACCTCTAATAGCCGTGAGCATAATGTTAATATTAAAACAGTGTAATTACATTCTCAACGCGACTCAAGCGAGTAGACTTGGATGTCAACATCTATCCTACCAACCTTCGTGTAAGTATTACTAAAAGAACATTACAGTACAAGCCACTTTTGAAGGGTATGTATCGAGACTAGGCAATGGATCAATCTGACGAGGAGATCACTATTATGACAAAATATGCGAACAGGGGTTACTAGCTTGAAATATTCTACACAGGTAAGACGATTTAAAATACGATTTCGTCAACTCGTTAAATAAATACTTTGTGGCACCGGATTCCTAATAACCAATTATTTGAATATGAATCATAAGAATGATTGTATGCAGTGAACGTACTCATCTGCTCTATCCTATTCTTACAACTTCCATGGACAACGCGCCTGTTGGCTCGGTTACAGCACTTTAACACAACGCCGATGATATTCATCATACCAGGCTATTATTTCGTTAACGAGCACGAAATTTTTTACCTCATCCAACTACTTACACGGCAGCTTGGGAATAATATTTGTGGCACACACAGTCACATAGGCTGTGATTCGAGTCTTACGATTGTACCACAACACATCTGCGGATTACTGATTGTAACTGTGTAAAAGGAATGAACAATACGATAGAATCTTCTTTATGCAAACGTCGTGTATCCAAACTAATTCAATATCTGCGTCGATTATTCTAATATAGCTGGGTGGAAATAAGATGCGATTCTCTATTGTATCCAAACATTGATTTGTTGTATCCAAACTTAAAAAAATAGTACAGTGACCATAGCAAGCCGTCGCCTACAATGAATATTACAATTTTCCTAATGACTTTACTAAATAAATATTATTTATAGGTGATAAAGACATCAAACTCGTATTATACAGTACTAAGATAAATGTGTATAACGAAAATGAACATTCCTTTGATGCCATAAATGTACGACATGCTCGTGAGAATTGTCATGTATTTATATTATAGCTGCAGAATAGTTAAATAAACTATTTTTGTAACAACGCCCCATCGGCGATTACAATTAAGAATGTACAAAAATTGTTTCTATATAAATAAACTCTTAATCCATTATTTACGTCTAGAGTAAATTTTAGACAGTAGTAAATAAATATAAAAGGAACATCCGGATGCAATTATTAACCGTACCAATAATTTGCATGATGAACAAATTATTTGAATTCGAATATTTTTATCGTTCAAATGATTTGAGAGATTTCAAGATTCAAATATAATTTTTGTACTTACTGTATTTTTGTACTTTTTGTACTTAATGTAATGGAAGTGTATATGCAGTTCACTAACTCCATGTATATTATGTGACTTGATAACGGGATGTAAGGCGAAATGTAAGTTTTCCTCTTGGATGACAAAACTAAAATCGTACGAGTAAAGATGAGGAAATCGATAGAATGCAGAGGGTGTTAAGGACATATGGTGCGAACACATCAATATAAAAAATGCACGACACATTACGAAAATGTTATGCATTTCCGTTATCGCATTTACACACTTGTCATTGTAAACGTCTTAAGCTGCAATAGTACATTGTATATGCATAAGTCTATAGATCGGTAAAGCAATAGATACGGATGCATTTCTCGATGTCACCCTAATGGCACACACAGTCTGTAGTCAATTATGGACGAAGATACGTTCGAGAGACGATACCTACGGATTACGAAGTGGTTTCTTAAATTAGCCGGAATATGGCCCGATCAAAGCATGTGCATCAAGTGCATTGTGTGGGTCATCACGGCTGTTGAAATGCTGACAAGTGTGTTCGTTCAAGTAAGTGTATATAACAATATCGTTCCCCGTTCTTTTTATCTTTGACACATCTTTTTTTTAATCATTGATACGCACATTGTGTTATGTACATAGTATAGATACATTATTAAAAGTAAAGTAGAAATGTAGAAAACAATTGAAACACTGTATAACACTAGCGCTATTTGTTACATAAGGGTTAAATATTAATTTCAGATAACAAGAATTATGCATATCAGAAGTGTATATGTTTTCATAGACCATTTACCTCTAATAGGAGCTTGCATAATTTTAGTATTAAAACAGGGAAATTATATTCTCAACGCGACTAAAGTGAGTATACTTGGATGTCAACATATATCCTACCAATTTTCGTGTATTATTAGAAGAACATTGCAGTACAAGTCACTTTTGAAGGGTATGTACCGAGACTGGGCCATGGATCGATCAGATGACGAGATCGCTATTATGACAAAATATGCGAAAAGGGGTTACCAACTTGCAATGTTCTACATAGGTAAGACGATTTAAAATAAGATTTCGTCAACTCGTTAAATAAATACTTTGTGGCACAGGATTCCTAATAATCAATTATTTGAATATGAATCATAAGAATGATTGTATACAGTGAACGTACTCATCTGCTCTATCCTATTCTTGCAACTTCCATGGACAACGCGCCTGTTGGCTCGGTTACAGCATTTTAACACAACGCCGATGATATTCGTCATACCGGGCTACTATTTCGTTGACGAGCACGAAATTTATTACTTCATCCAACTGCACGGCAGCTTGGGGATAATATTTGTCACTATCGTCTACCTGGGGTGCGATTCGAGTTTTACGATCGTAGTACAACACGCGTGCGGTTTACTGGCTGTAACTGGGTAAAGGGAATGAACAATACGTAGTACGTTCTTTATCCAAATCCTCGTGTATCCATACCGATTCAAGTCCTACTTTATTTCTATTTTAAAATTTTATTATGCATGATAGTATCAGTAAGTACGAAGGTACTGCTTAATTAATGAGATAAACTACAAAGGTTCAATAAGAATATAATAAATTTACAAGTATTTCACACATCTAATTACTGATTGTTCGAAAAATCAAAAATTCACCCAGGATAAAATTGTGTTAAAATCGATTTATTACAAAGTATTGTTCACTTCTGGGTCAGAGATTGCATGCTTTCGAATGTTTTCAGATACAGATTCAAACACGCGATCGAACCCTATTCGTACGCTAAAAACTCCGAACAACGAACGAAACAGAATGAAAGAATACGCTTTTCCATTCTAGCTCACCAGCGAGCTATAGAGTCAGTATTACAATCTTAATTTTAATTATTTTCGAGATCTCTGTTTCTCCTTGACAATTTTTCGGATATATGAAAAGTGTGTTTAACAGATACGTTCAGGAAATAGAAGCTACACATGCTACATATCTCTTCTTATGCATCGGCATGGTGGTTTGCTGCTTTAGTATTACATTGGTGAAAGTAAGATTATCCAACAACTACATACTTTTAAACCGTTAACGTAAATTGTTCGGAAATTAGGTGGCCACTATGGACGTTTGCATGGATTTTTACAAATACGTAAGTTTTTTGTTGGCGCAGTTAATGCACCTATTCTATCTGACGATTCAGGGACAGTTCGTGGAAAATGTTTGTGACAATCTTTACAATAAGATGTAAGTATGGCATAAATGATCATTATATGAACGTCATTTTTGTATCTGATTTTCGGTGGAAATCTCCTAATTAATGAAAATGGAACATTCTATCAGATACGAAGCATTATGGTACGATACCAACGTCAAAACACAATTGCTGCACGTATTAGCGTTACAGAGAATGATGAAACCTCCTCGTTTGACTGCTGGTGGTTTAATGAACATGAATATGGCCAGTTTCTCGGAGGTATGTTACTACGATTTCGTACGATGGAGATTATAATTTTCTCATGGAGATACTAAATAAATGTTGCTGTTCACAGGTGATAAAGACGTCAGTCTCGTATTATACAGTTATAAGATAAATATATAGAGATCATCAACATCTTTTTGATGCCGTAAATATACGGTGTGTTAGTAAAAATAGTCACTTATTAATGTAAGCTGAAGAAGAGCCGAATAAAATGTTTTTGATGGCGCTTACATTTAACAGAAAATTATCAGACATTAAAAATAAGAAAGTAGAAAAGTTGTTCGTAGATAAATAAACTGTTAATACATTATTTATGTGTAGAGAAAGTTTTAGATGGTACTAAACAAACGTGAAAGAAACATCCAGATATTATTATTAACCGTACCAATAATGTGCATGATGAACAAACTATTTCAATTCGAATATTTTTATTGTTTAAATGATTGAGAGATTTATTCAAGAACTCAATATACGTTTTTGTACTTACTCATAAAAGTGTGCAGAATTCGAAATCAAATTGTAGAAGTCGTAGGGTAATGCTACTGATTTATAAAAACCGTAGTGGAAGTGTATATGCACTTCAATAACTCCATATACTTTATCTAGTTTTATAATGGTATGTAAGATGAAACGTAAGAGTTTCCCTCTTGAACGTCAAAACTAAAATCATACGAAGAGATATGAAATAATCAATAGAAAGCAGAAGGCGTTAAGGACATATGGTAAAAACGCATCACTATAAAAAATGCACGACACATTAGGAGAATGTTATGCATTACCGTTTCCGTATATTGACAGTGAATATTTACACGTTTCATTGTGAATGTTTCAAGCTGCAACAGAGTACATTATACATGCACCGGTCTATAGAATCGGTAAACCAATAGGAAAGGATGCATTTCTCGGTGCCCCCTAACGACTCAGACGATGCAGTCTGCGTTCGATTATGGACGAGGACACCTTCGAGAAACGATACTTGGGCATCTTAAAAACGCTCGGGCGTTTGGCAGGAATATGGCCTGATCAGAATAAGCTCGTCAAGTACATTTTATGGATCATCTTGTACAGTGAAATTGTGACAAGTGTACTGGTTCAAGTAAGCGTATATTTAATCAAAACGACTTAATTCCGCGTTCTCTTTATCTCTGACAGTTTTTTTTTTTCTGATATTTCATGCACGTGCGGCGTTACGTACATTCCTTAAGAATAGAGTACAAATATGAATAATAGCGTAAGCATTGTATAATGCTGATGATGCGATGTCATTTTCTAGGTAAGGATTTAATATTAATTTCAGATAACAAGAATCATACATGTTAAAACTGTAAATGTTTTCATAGACCATCTACCTCTAATAGGCACGTGCCTGGTGTTCGCATTAAAACAGGGTAATTATGTTCTGAACGCGACGAAGGTGAGCGAATTCGCCGTCTATAACTATTCGTACATTCCTCTGTATAATATTAACAAACTTTGCAGTACAAGTTACTTTTGAAAAGTATGTACCGGGATTGGACAATGGATCGATCGGACGACGAGATCGCTATTATGTCGAAGTATGCTAAAAGGGGCACGATTCTTGCAATGTTTTATATAGGTCAGTCCGCGTATTCGATTGCTTAAACTTTCCGATTTTATACCTTGGATTATACTTGAATCATAATTTTTGCAAAACTTAATTCACCCGTGATGTACAATTATTTGTACGTGGATCATAAGAATTATTTTACACAGTGAACGTAACTTTCTGCTCTATCCTGTTCCTGCAACTACCATGGACAACGCGCCTTTTGGCCTGGTTACAACACTCTAATACAACGCCGATGATATTCGTCATACCGGGCTACTATTTCGCTGACGAGCACGAAATTTTTTACCTCATCCAACTGCACGGCAGCTTGGGAATAATATTTGTGGCCATCGTGAACATGGCTTGCGATTCGAGTTTCACAATCGTCGTGCAACACGCGTGCGGATTACTGGCTGTGACTGGGTACAGGACATAACTAATATTTATCTTTTCATAGCTTCATTATGCTTGACACGGCCAGTAAAGAAGCGAATGTTTAATCGATGCAGTGAAACTGCCGAGACGAATTCAATAGACCGAACTTACTTGCTGAACCATACATTGACTGTTTCAAAGAAACAAAATAGTACATTGTGTACCTAGGGCGCAAAATAGGGCATTCTAGCACTGGCACCCCGAGCGAAGCGAGGGCGACAAATTCACACGAGTGACTGAATGCCCTTCGCG
>NW_017167821.1:964092-965681 GCF_001652005.2 Ceratina calcarata | reverse complement strand
GCATTGTATAATGCTGATGATGCGATGTCATTTTCTAGGTAAGGATTTAATATTAATTTCAGATAACAAGAATCATACATGTTAAAACTGTAAATGTTTTCATAGACCATCTACCTCTAATAGGCACGTGCCTGGTGTTCGCATTAAAACAGGGTAATTATGTTCTGAACGCGACGAAGGTGAGCGAATTCGCCGTCTATAACTATTCGTACATTCCTCTGTATAATATTAACAAACTTTGCAGTACAAGTTACTTTTGAAAAGTATGTACCGGGATTGGACAATGGATCGATCGGACGACGAGATCGCTATTATGTCGAAGTATGCTAAAAGGGGCACGATTCTTGCAATGTTTTATATAGGTCAGTCCGCGTATTCGATTGCTTAAACTTTCCGATTTTATACCTTGGATTATACTTGAATCATAATTTTTGCAAAACTTAATTCACCCGTGATGTACAATTATTTGTACGTGGATCATAAGAATTATTTTACACAGTGAACGTAACTTTCTGCTCTATCCTGTTCCTGCAACTACCATGGACAACGCGCCTTTTGGCCTGGTTACAACACTCTAATACAACGCCGATGATATTCGTCATACCGGGCTACTATTTCGCTGACGAGCACGAAATTTTTTACCTCATCCAACTGCACGGCAGCTTGGGAATAATATTTGTGGCCATCGTGAACATGGCTTGCGATTCGAGTTTCACAATCGTCGTGCAACACGCGTGCGGATTACTGGCTGTGACTGGGTACAGGACATAACTAATATTTATCTTTTCATAGCTTCATTATGCTTGACACGGCCAGTAAAGAAGCGAATGTTTAATCGATGCAGTGAAACTGCAGAGACGAATTCAATAGATTAAATTTACTTGTCGAACCAGACATTGACTGTTTCAGAGAAACAAAAAATTAAACCCTAATAGAATCGTGTTAAAACAGATTTTTAAATATAATATTGCTAGTTCTGAACTAGAGTTTGCATATTTTCGGATGTTTTCAGATATCGATTCAAACACGCGATCGAATCCTATTCATACGATATTAAAAATTCTGAACAATGGGTGAAACACAATGAAAGAGTCCGCTTCTCTATAATAGCTCATCAACGGGCTATAGGGTCAGTATTGATTTGAACTTTTTAATCCTTTTCGTGTTGTTTTCTTTCGCTGGAAACTTTTCTTGATTCCTGAGGAACGTACTTAACAGGTATGTGCAGCAAATAGAAGATACACATGCTACATATCTTTTCCTGTGCATAGGCATAGTGATCTGTTCCTTTAGCATTACATTGGTCAAGGTAAGATCAGCCAGCAATTCCATACGCGATCTCTTTATATTTTACGTAAACTCTTCTGAAATCAGGTGGCCACAATGGACGTTTGCCTGGATTTTTACAAATATGTCAGCTTTTTATTGATTCAGCTAATACATTTGTTCTATCTAACGATTCAGGGTCAGTTCGTGGAAAATGTTTGCGACCAACTGTATAATAAAATGTAAGTACCATTTAACACTAGAAAGACTGAAACTTAGTATATACCTATATTGCCCAAAGCAGTAAAAATGACTGCATTGTG
>NW_017167821.1:938573-962150 GCF_001652005.2 Ceratina calcarata | reverse complement strand
TCCAGTCATATAACAAGTTATTAGTAAATGTTAACAATAAAAGAAATTTACTTCACTTGGGAAAAAAAATAATTTATGCATTATTATTTGTACATTTGCCCAAAAGCAGTCAAAATTACTTCCTTGGGCAATCTAGTGTTAAGTACGAAATAGCGAGCAAATACTTTCAGTTCAGTTTTTTATGATTTCTCAAATCTGATCTCATAAAAATTAAAGAGGATCGCATATTTTGTTAGATACGAAGCATTGTGGTACAATACCAATGTGAAAACACAGTTGTTGTATGTATTAGCATTACGAAGAATGTTAACACCACCTCGTTTGACAGCCGGCGGTTTAATAGATATGAACATGGAAAGCTTCTCAGAGGTAATTTCTCGATTGGAAATTCATAAAATATTTGTTGAACTCATCTTATTATTCACAGGTGGTGAAGCTATCTGTCTCATATTATACAGTAATAAGATAAATGTATCCCAAATGTATAACATGAAGTAAATGGGCAGATTTCTGGATGCGATATGTAGCAGGTTAGCGAGAGAATGATGATTTATAGTCATTCTTATTGCAAATTGCCAAATAATGACACTTCTAAGTTATGTTGAAGTTAACAATAAATTGTTGAATACTAGAGAAACGAATTATGACTTACAATTCTCCAACGATAATGTTCAATCGTTCGTGTATATATTATAGTTTAATCTGGATCCTTATATTGGCTTAAGCAAAGTAACACTTTCTCACAGAGAGTACACTTTCATTTGTAATGTAAAATGGAGCGAGTCACCGTTCAAGAAAGCTCAAAGTATCATTGAGAAAATCGTGTCATGCACATACGAGATCGCGTTTCGAAATCAACGTGTATTACGATTTCAATTACCCGCATCGTCTCCCCTACTCGTTGCACGCTCGCGGAAACGGGTCTCGCGACCTGTGTCACGGGACTTATTATAATGCACTCTCGTTACAAGCACCCACACCGATTCAAGGCCGTGGGATCGGGCCGGATCTCGTTCTAACTCCGACCTTGTGGCACTTTCTGAGCCTAGTAACCGTGATTAAATATCGCTCTCGAGGGTGGAAGTGAAAGAGGACTCGCGAAGGAGGACGTGAACAAGAGACGAAGGCAAATTAAAACGTTCCTCGTTGAACCTGTGTTAACCACGCGGATTCAAGTAGACTTGAATTTCATCTGGTGACCCACTCACTCAATGAAACTCTGATATTGTAAGTATTAGGAAGAACACAAAAATTGATCCTTTTTCAGAATCTGTACTATGAATGAAGTTTGAAAAGTGGAACGAACATTAGAACAGAGGAAGCTTTGGATTTAAACGGTGTTACGTTTGCGTTCGCGGTAACTATTGCAGAAACGCGACGCGAAGCTTCCAGGGCGATATCGGGCAGGGATCGGTGAAATGGCTGAGGCGACCTGGAAGTTGCGCGGTCGAGAAGGAATCCGTCTTCGAGCGAGCGTTCGGTATGCTCGATCGCGCGAGCAAGCGGTCGGTTGCATTACGCCCGGCGCGGCGGCTTGTGAACCGGGTCAACGATGAATCAGTTTCAACGACGTTACAATAGTTTTATTAACAGACAATAGCATATTCGTTTGATCTATGAAGGCTTTTACATGCGCCACGGTACCGACGTTTGTTGTATGTACATACACGTCCAACGGGAAATATTGTCGGATTTTAAGGACAAGTCTCAAAATGTGATTTAAGGAAAGAACAATAATAAATTTGTTAAGCCTCACGAAAATCTGATTTGAAAGAACAACATGAAAAAGAGTCACATTCGCTGTTTGTCAACTTCCTTGATTAAAAACAAAAATCGTTTTTTCATGTACATATTATCTTTCAGGTACATTTATATGAGTGAAGCATGAAACACGATGCATACAGCTACGTAAAGGATAGAGAAGGTTGTTCAAATGCAGACGGATATCAACAGCTGCTCAAATAGATCAATCGTTCCATGTGGAAACCACCCTCAGGATTTACGATGGATGGAATAAGTTCGTGACTATTAAACGTCCAACACACTAACGTCTCATAATCGTTCGTTCTATTTCTACGTCACGCAGAAGCGTGGTCGGGCTTTTGTCATCGGCACAGCCCTTTTGCGACAGAAGGCCAAGACTGTATCTATTGGAAACGAGCTCAATCCCCTCAGACCACTGCTGCGAAGGTTCTGTTCACGCTCCATTGAATAGCTTCAATCATTTTAGTGCCAATTTCGAAAGCCGTAACAATTATGGAGGTTTTTCAATTAAACAATGTTTCTGGAACGACGCAACAGGCCTGTTAGCCACTTGGGAATCGTGCAGGTGTCGCGGATATGAATTCGAATTCCTCGTTAATCGAGTAGTTCTTGGTTCGCGGGAAATTATGCCACGCTCGCGAACGTGCACGCGCTATTCACCACCCGAGGCTCCTCGCGAAAGTAAAGAATCTAGAGTAATTGGCCGCGCCAGGACAAGGAGAGCCAGTTTTTCTTTCTTTCGGTAGAGATCTATCGACGTCGTGTCGTGAACGTCGTCAATCCTCTGACTTACGGAACAATAACGGTCACCCGGTTACACTTACAATCAAACCTATAATAAGCACGCTTAGCACTTCGGATTTTATTTAACAATTGAATAGTTTGCACATTAAAAATTGAATGTGGGTTAAGAATGGACAGCTTCATGTTTGATATATCTGACTTTATGAGGCTACTATGCAAATGTGCTACAAGCATCATTTTTATATCTCATCTAGTATGCGCCTAATGCCAGTGTCCGACGCAATTTTTCAAAAAGCTGGAACATCAATAACGTGAGAACGTGGCAACTTCTCACATGAAAGAAGACGCGAGCGGCACGTTTTATTCTTATGGCAACAAATTTCCAACCAGCGTTTTCCAATAGCGTTTCCCAACAAAACCGTTCGTTTTGTTGGATAGAAGATTGCAGGAAGCCGTGGTGAAGGCGTGCCGCGTCGCCCGGGGACGTTCGCCGATCGAATCGACTCGAAATTACACAATTTTCAATCGATTCGCGTCGCGTTTCCCGTTTCGCGGGATCCGCGAAATCACGGGGTTCGTTTGCCGCGTTCCGTTGTCCCGCGCCTATCGGCTGTTTATTAACACCGGTGGATCCTTATTGAAAATTCCCAACGAAACGGGCCTCGTAGAGATCGATCGCGGTTGCCGCGTTCGAGCCGAGATCGCGAGTCACGACTTTTACCTTTCGCGCGGCTCTCCTACGCTCGCAATTGACGCGCCGCGCAGTGAATCCATCCCGCTCGGATTTTATCGCACACGAGCCACGAATTCCACCTTTTTTCTCTCCTTCCTCCACCCCCGTCTGCTCCGGCAAGTTTCTTTTTGCCGTAGTCCTTTCGAAACTCAAAGCGTCGAACCTTTCTAAAAGATTCCCGACACCGATTTTTCCGTTCGATCGTTCCGTGACGGACAATCACGAAACGGACGCGACTCGCGATTGCCCGTCGGATGAAATATCGCGGAATTGATTGCCTCGTTCAAATAACTTGGCGTCGAATCGGTGAAAGGATAGATATTGGCTATGACCAGTGGGAAATGTGTTTTTATTTGAAAACGATTTTTCGTACTACCCATTTTTCACACGTCACTTCCCGTTATTTCAATTTCATGCAAGGAAAATTCGTACGAAAATCCTACCCTATGAGGGATACGAAAAAATCAAATGGATACTACTGAAGATTTTCTAACCAGAAGTAATTCAAAAAAGCATATTAATGTGTCTGCATTCCCTGAGGGATTTTGTGACATCTTCATCTTACATCTCTATAATACGACAGTGGTCTATCCCGAATTTGTCACCCGCACATATCGATTCGAAGGCGCATCGCACCCAATTTGTCACGTCGAGTACCCCAAGCAATCCCACTCCCTACGATTCTATCCATAATCCATCATATGGTATGGATGGGAGGCTCGGTATCGGAGTATCGCATTTCGTTGACGATACCGATAAATTGTGAACCTCAATGATGTACAAAGAAAATTCTACTCACTACAATACATATATAAAATGCAATAGAAAATATGAAGTAGAATATGAATTATAAATGAAATATTGGTACCGATATGTAAAACGGTTATGTCTAAGATACCAAATGCATGCCCGATATGTCGAATACTCGAGATACCAAACGTCTATCATATTTTCTATTGAATACTTTGCCATCGAATCGATGGAATATCATAAATAGTATAAGTACGTACATACGTTCGAAGTATTGCCGATGTTACACAGCTCCTAAATCGCTATCAGCGGCATCCTGTCCGAAGCGCGTCCATAATTTACACGTGGTAAAACACGCGGGTTTATCTTTGTCCTGAATATCGGCAGCTATCGCGATGGCCGAGTGTCGTTCTCGAAATACATAATCGGCCCGCTTTTCACTCCGCTTTCTCGCAACAGGAAAAATTCCGAACGACTCGAGTGAAAAATGTTCCCGTCGCGCCGATGCTCCGAGCCTCTTCCAGGTTATCTCGCAAAGCGTGAACGATGTCGCTCTGATTCGTTCGATTTCACAGGCAAACGAACATGGTGGACGAGACACGAAGCGGGTCGTTTAATCTAGGAAAAGCGTGCAGGTTCGAACCGTATACGGTTCAGCCTAATTTCCGTGCTGGAATTTCTAGTCGACGCTTACGACAGTATAACTGGGAATTAACGTTCATCTCTCTAACCGTCTACGAATTCCAAGTGAGATTCGTTTACAGAAATTAATTGTTAATTATGATGTGGACGTTAAGGGTACGATTCGAAGAAAACCAATTGGGTGCAAAATGGTATTCTATTTTTTAGCAATTCGATATGTCGAATTGATGCGCAAATAGAAAATTACTACGATAAAGAGATAAATAACTTTAATGACACGTAAACCTGTCGATGCCGAATGGTTTCTAGGTAATAACTTGGCAGAAGAAAGACGATTAATGTCAGATAAATCTTGTCGGACGTCAGTTCGTTGACGAGGACTCGAGGCGCGAGATGAGAAATTCGGTGGCGGTAGACGCGAGAGGGAATCGCGCTTCGAGCGGAGGGAATGGAACTCGGATTGTGATTTATCTTCAATCGCTGGATAGAGATTAAAGCTCAGAGAGTGAAAGTGGCTGTGAAACAGGTGGATAATTATAAAATAGCTCCACGGTTTCATCATCAAATTAATAATCTCATTATAGCGGTAGCAGCGGTTTTGAATATCCACTGAAAAGAAAAAAAAAACTTGAATCACGGTTACTAGCACCGTGCGAGTCGACGTCTAAATCATTGTTCCACGATTTCCCATCAAGATCAGGCTAGAAATCTTTTCCGCTTCTACCTTTCCATCGTGTTCTCCCCTCGTAGGTAGTAATTCACCGGAATCGAGTCTTGAAACTGGCGGGGCTGGTTCCTTTTTAGAATTTCTGCTCGTGTACGATGCTCTTTACCTTCGTGCCCTTTTCACCGAACGCGGACGCACACAATCGAAACAGAGAAACTCGAGGAAAAACGGCCCACGGGGTTTGGAAAGAGGAAGGGCACGTCGACAGTTCCGCGGAACTATGGGAGGATTTCGGCAATCCTGGAACTTTCTCATATTGATCCCAGCGACTCAGTGAATGGCTCCGACGTCTGCGTCTAAGATGTCTTCGCGTAGGAGGAAATGGTACGGCCCATCCCTCCCGTTCGAATGATGCATTGCGGCATCGTAGATGCTTCTCTACGAACAAACTAGATCATCCGTGAATATTGGGAACCGTGTATCAAATAGAGCCTTTTCAATTCGATTCAGTGAAAGCCAATTTAGAGTGCAGTATAAAATGCATTTCTTAAATCGCATCGTCGCGTGGTTTCAATTTAGAGTGTCATAGATTTTTATAAATACCGTGGAGATAAATGAATTCTAACTAAATTTGCTGATTTTTGTTTCAACGTTAAGAGGTGAATTGATGTCGACCAATTGAAAAGAACCGCAGTAATAAAATGAATCATACTCCTCGACAACATTCGTGAACTCTCGAGGATCTATACGTCACCTCATCCGGCTGATGCGAATTCCTCCAGTTTATTACGCAACGAAACTTCGCCCGAATGTATTTTCTTGAACTCTTAACGCCAGTACGCTAGTATACTCGGTTCCATCCATTTGCATTTCAATGCAACAGTTTCGCTCGACAAAAACAATCGTGAGATTTCTTGCGTTGACAGGAAATATATATTCGAATACTCGTCGACGGATCTAAACCGCAAGAAACTTTCGTGCGAGCGCCTCCTCTGTTCTCCTCCACCGCGTCCTGTTCGCTCGCACTCTCCACGAGCGGCTGTGCATCTATGGCCCACGATCCGGTTCGTTTTTACGCGACGTCTTCGATCCGCGATGAAGTCACGAGGGCGATAAAGACCGATAAAGGGCCGCTGCGTTCGTTAAGCAATCCTCGAGAGCGCGAGGGCAAGTGCGCGGCCATATTTATTCGGTTCGTAAAACGTTTTTTTACGACGCAACACGCTTTACGACGACCAACCATCTTCTCCTGATCCTCCTCTTCTTCTTCTTCGACGCGGAATCGACGATTTCGTTCGAAACTTTCAAGCGTATCGTTCACATAAATTCTTCTCGGGTCTCGTCACCTACGTCGCTGCGAGAGATTTTGCCTACGGTGAACCCGTTCGTAGAACACGCGGTACCCTTTGACAGAGTCCATGTAACACTTCTGTTCAGCCATTATTTTTATGGGGACTCATAAAAGAATTTCGCGAGCAACGTCCGTCCGCGTTGTACGTACGTACGTACGTCCGGGCGAAAGGATTCTCGTAAAAACGTCTGCCCTGTCGAAAGCGGTTGCCGATAACGACCAATTTTGGACAAGAATCGAGTGCCGTGTTTCGGTACTCGGCAGAAAGTGTTGCCCCGAGGTGCCCTCCAGTTCCCGTGTAACTGATTTCGCGGTGATTGATAGCGCCGTTTATAGATTAATGGCGTCAAATACGGTGATTCGAAGTTTACAAGCTCGTTTCCAGTTTACTTTCTGGCCAATATAAATTCCAAATTAGCGCCCCTCAGAGAAGTGCGAATTGCTCTTCGAAATAGTTCGCGTGATAAGTTCACGAAATCAGAATGTCATAAATATAGTGCGTGACGGATTTTTATCTTTCATTATAATTGATTAGTTATTAAAGGATTAACAGGCTGTTGAAAATATCTACAATTTTTCCAATAGTTCAATCAGAATAAATATCACGAAATGTTTTAGATCAGTTAGATCAAAAGGATTTCAGGTTGAGATTTTCTACGGTCGAAGAAACCACGGTTAAGAGCCGTTCGCCGAATCGGCGTTCCTGGATGGGCCGGGTAGTCAGACAAGTTTTAAAAATACTTTACCAAACCTGTGCCGTCGTGTCGGAGACTTTTTGCATGATTTGGCGCCAGTTACCGATTCGCATTGCCGAATATTGACTCGCTACCCAGCCAGTTTCTAGCGCACCGTGGTGCAATGAACTTTTAACAAACTGTCTGTGTCAATATACATTCTTTACATTGAATAATCGAACAATTACGAACGAAATGCGAAAACCCAGAATTCGTCAATGTAAAAAGTTGAGATGAAAGAAACGACAGGGTGAACAATACTAGGATAGTCAAGGCCTTCTGATGACATAACACTATGAAGTCATAGCCTAAAGGTGTAATAATAGGATGTTGAGAATACAGTGAATCTTTATACCCAAGTTGAAGGCTGTTGTATCTAGGCGTGGCTTGCGTCTACATTCGACCATGAAGAATCACCAATTCCCTATTTCCTGTCACGTTAAGCAAAAACAGTTTATTCTACCATAAATCCTGTAAAAGATGTGTGAAAATTTTCGGATTTTCAAGTGTATTTCGCGTGGCATTATCGTATATTGAAAAAGCTGTGGTACAGCACATTTTAAAAACGAAACACGCATTCGCCGGAAAAGACCACGTCTCAATTTCCGAATACATTAATACAAAACCTAGAAGACGGCGCGCAGCGTTTCGCAGTAGGTACGAATACGCATTGTGTGTCTACGTGTATGGCTCCGGTATGCGGCCCGCGTTCCGTGATTTTTTCTCGTTTCATTCGCGAGGAGCGTGTGACAGGACGCGGTATATTTCGACGACACGATGGGACGCGACGCGTCTTCCACCTTGGGAAGTCGTCGTCGGGAGAATGCGACATCGTTCAACCTTGCTGCGGCAAGAGAAGAAGAAATGCCGGTTTCGCCGCCCCCGTCCCACCCGCGGCGCGTTATTATTTAACGCGGCTTACATAAGTAATCCGTGCGTCGCGCCGAGGCTCTCCCCTTTAGGAAAATCATTGGCCGACGATCAGTGGGAAGAAAATTTTCAAAATAACGGAGAAAATTTTTCTTAAAAATTAGCTTGGCTCGTAAAAGAGGTGTGTCGTTTAATGAACACAGCGATAACTGAAGTATCTGTGACAAGGGGTTTCCTGTATTTTATTTATATACCATTTTGTTTGCGCATAAAATAAAATGTTACGGTATGAATGGAATGAAGTGAAAGTGCGTTTTATCCAGACTTTATATATGGATTTTGCACCGAAGCCACCTAAGTCTGTTGTTAGAGTGGGCGGTGGTATATGGTATTAGAACGGGTGATCCGTACGCATAAATCGATAGTTGGGAACTAAAACGGGAATTCGACGAAAGTTGAAAACGGAGTGTGTGAAATGTCACCACCCGGAAGAGAGTTCAGTCAACAGTTCCAACTTCCGCCATTTGTCACAATGGAACCAAACAAAGGGGGGGTTGGAAATTGAAAAATTTGTTGAATGGTTAACGAATGGAATGGAGTCTGACTTCTCGTTGTTCCGATTCGATCATCCCTTTAATCTTCGGCTAAATGTTTCCGAACTCTCGGAACACGGTACACAACGGCGTGGAACATTTCTCGCACGCTCGTCAGACAAACCAGAAACTTTGTCGTTCGCCAAAAATCGTCGGCAACAAAACCTCGATAAAACGCACACACAGGCGTACACTTTTACTTACCCTCGCGCGAGAATGCTCCGCGCCGGCAAAAGTTGTTCGCCAGAATGGCGGCCGACACTCTTTATTCTCGCTGTCGCGATACCGTGCACGAAAACACGGGAACCCGGACCTAGCGATGGCTTCAACACCGTCTCGAAACGATCATCCAACTTTCCAATTAATTTCGAATAAAATATAGAATAAGTTGTTGAGTGTAATTTATAAAACTTGGAAGTTCTTAAACAGTTGTCGATGACCAAGAATTATTGACCAGAAGTAAACGGATAAAACAATTATTATCTGCTTCAACCAGAAAATGATTTGAAGATGTTATCAAAGTTTCGAGATGGGGCGACTGATGGAATTCAAGTCTTCAAAGGAGCGATTGACTTCGAATGGTCATCGCTACCTTCCATCGATAAAACACCACGGAATTTCGCGGCAAGTGACAAATTAGCTTGCCACTCACAGAGCGCGGCAACGCATATTTATAGAGCTTCTCGCCGCTAATGGTAATCCAGGTGTTTCCACGGCGACTCTATTTTCGTCCGGTCGTTTATCTCCCGGCACGGCCCACGGGAATCGCCGTTGATCGTTCTTCTTTTCTCTCCTCCCTTCCCCGTCAATTTTTTTCGTCTTACCCTTACCCGTACCCTACCCGTTCAGCTCTCGCGAACAAGTTGAAATAAATACAAGCGCGGACATTACCAGATAATGGCGTGATTGTTAACCGCAATTCATTTCACTACCTACGTTACACGGCGCGCCGCGTGACGTCCGGACCGGACGCCCGCTAGGATTTATCGCTATCTAAACGGTTCGTCGGAAAGAACGCGATGCGATGTTCCGCGCGTTAATCCGGCTCGCGCGCGCTCGCTATTTGCTCGATAAACCGCGCGCGAACCTGAGCTCCTTCTTCATATCCACCGACGGGGCTTATTATACCGCATCGAGAACGCGGTTACCTACGCGGCCATTCAAATGAGAATATTTGAATATTGAAACATCTTCGTTCTTACTCCCGTTTTCAGCGGGTGTCTCGGTTACCCAAGATAAAAAGCTAACTGAGTAATTTAGAAAGAACGTGGAATCTCGTAAACATCGTAACGATGTATGAGACATTAGAAGAAATGAAGACTACAGTAAAAAGAAAGGACTTAAAAAGGATTGAAATAAATCTTCGTATTCGATGCGTGGCCAATCTCCAGACTCGTTCGAGTTCATTAAACCCGATGATCAAAAATGGTCCTTCGCCAGACCACGAATCCTGTTCGGTTCTCGTGAGTCATCGCGCGAGTTAGCACGGGTGGTTTCGGGCGTAATTCAGCCTTATGGACGAGAGAACGCGTCGCGACACGGTGCGTAATATCGTGTGGGTGGCATTAAAATGGGTGAAGGTAGCCCTGCGGCACAATGGTCGCTGGTACGTCGATATCCTGCGACGCAACAAGTGTTAGCCTACGCGTTTCTACCGCACCGGGTACTACGTTGGCGCAGGTACGAACCGATGAATAAATGTGGCGATCGATTAACGATATTTCGTTGAATAACAATATTTTGTACACATGTAGAATATTGACAAATTCTATTACCCAAGTTTTTTAAATCTGACATATTCTCGTTATTTAATTTTCTCAATATACATTTTTTTTCATGCTAACGAAAAATGCTTTCCCAACGATTACATAGGCACTGCCACTCTTTAGTAGTATCTCCTCGGTGGCTCGGAGTTGGGTCCAAGTAAAAAGAGCAAGGCTGGTTAAAAGTTGAATGCAGATGAGACGAACGTCCGTTGGATCGATTTGTATGGAAAACGCACGGCTGGCTATCTCACCTTGAAGCTGTTCCTCGGATTTCTAAGTGCCGCCAAGGCGACTCAAGCAAGCTGGCTCCTGTTCTCTCCTTTTCCTTCCGGATGGATTGCAATCGGGGACCGTGCCGTGAGAAACGTCGAACGCCAACGCTTTACTCGAAGATTCGCGCGCCTGGAAGACTGCGTCCTGTCTCTAAATACCCTTCAGCCTTTCTTAATCTCCCTCTTCTTCGAAATGTATTTTTTATATAGATACGTAACATTTAGAAATTTTTCAGTGTTCCATTACATTGCATCGGTTGGTATAATCGAGAATTACTACCAACTTCCTTTACTCTCAGGTATCAGATCATCATAACCAGTTGAGCAATGGTGTTTACTACATTCTCCTCCAATTTTCCGCTTATCCCCTATCGACTTTCAGATTCGCCAAGCGTCTCATTTGAATTGAGCAATTCCATCGGTTGCAATTTTCATCGCGAAGGAGTGGATCGTTTCTCCCCCGGCAATTACCCGCTTAAGCCGGCGAACTTACGCAGCCATCAATTAAATAATATTCGTGCGTTACACTCTCTTAGATTCTCGCAAGAAACAAGAATCTTCCTTTGCGCGGAATTATTAACGGGCGTGCCGTGGCCCCACCCTGTCTCTCGGTGTCATGTCGCGTCGTGGCCCGCATCATTTTCACAGACGCGCGGACTTTCACCCAGGGATACCATGGGACTCCCTTTGTTATGGGATCGCGTGCCCCTCGTTGCAACTCGCTTCATTCCCACGTATTTTTCACCCGAGTACGCAGCCTTACGTTTGTACTTTAATCGTATCAACGCTTTCGCTGGACGATTTAGAAACTGGGAATTGCCATTACGAGTGAGTGAAATGCAATGCCAATGGATGAGTTTAAGTCAAACTTGTAGCAGAGTCGATCTCGATTATACATATGATTCCCCTACGCTTCATTACTAGAACAGATTGTTCGTCTCTTTTTGATTCTTTTAAAAAACATAATGAGAAATGAAATTCAAGCAGAAAGGTGCCAATAAATATCGGATTCGAGTCAGTATGTTTTTGTTACAATCAGAAATCACAGCTCGGAGTCCCGCAGCTTCCGTCTACAAGCCACGCATCCGATTCGTTACGAGGTTCTCGCGATTGCAAACGGTCGACTAATTAAGAGAATTTCCCTCGCTCGCTAGCACTAAGCGCGGCGTTAAACAGAGAAAAACGACGCGTCTCGTAGATTAGAAGGTGAGGCTCGCGTTGCGGTCACCCTTCGCAGCGAAAACAGCCGTCGAAACCGGTAAAATTAACCGCAACAGGTGTAATTTATACTGGTAAATTGCTGTCTCTATGTACTCGGCTATCGTACGTGTACTTGTGCGCGTAATTACGCGGCGGCGTCCGTCCGTTCGTTCATTCGTTTGTCCGCGAAATCGCTTTCAACGCACATGTACCGTCTGTCCGTACGTCCCTCGATGAACTCCTTATCGCTCGCCGCTTCCGCGCGATTAACATTTTAATATCTTATTTATAACCTGACTATTGATCTCTCCACAGAGGAGAAAGACCGGAGGAGCGATGAAATGGAAACGGTTAGCGGAATTTAGATTTCGCCTAAGGAGTTATTAAACGTTCGTGCAACTCGATACTTGGACTAAGTATAATCGAAACGCGGATAGATATAATGAAGCACGTCTGCCGTGTTGCCGTTAGTACATTTTATTGCACGGAACCAATCGTATATATACACCCGTCAGGTTCTGCGTCCGTGTGATCCACGGCAAAATGTCTATTATCAGAACTTAATGTAAGATAAATTCGTTCCAGTAATAATTTTTGCTTGGAGCATTGGACGATTCAGAATTATAAAGAGACGTTTCAAAATGCACAATTTTCATAGATGCTCTCGCGGTAAGTGTAATAGTTCCGCCACTGGGAAATTGACATTTGTCATTTCGCTGGTCTCCGATTTAATACAAGGGTCTAGATTCAACGATCTCGAGTAGGACAGCTAAATGGGATACGCAATCGGTGAATGATACGATGCCTGAAGAAACGTTTCCCAGCCGGCAAAACGAGGATAGGTGAGCACGATCCGGCTGACGCTGTACGTCATTGCGCGAATCCCCTGCCGCCTGGCATGAAAGACTGGCATTGTTTCATTGAAAGAACGTCGCAATCCGCGTCCGGAGAAAAGCGGTGGGAGATTCCTTAAGGGATATTCCTCGAGGATCTCCCTCGACCTCCACCTCCTGTTTGCTTTCGCAATGGACGATTCTTTGCCTGGCGACAGTCCACCCACCACGATTCTCTCTCGATCGTGACCTTATATACTCCCGAGCTCGAAACACGCGCGCCGCGGACATCGTAGACTCTCCGTGCGCTCTGCGTCCCGAATGGGACGTATCTCGAACCGGGCGAGAAACAGAGACGGAAAGACTATCGCCGTGAGTCAAGTTCAAGGAGAACCTCCGATTACTCTCTCGATTACATATCTGCCGGGGATCCGGCCGGTTCCCATGAAACTGACGAGAGAAAGGCGCGAAATGCTTAGCCGAGTCGCCGGACTTTTTCTGGGAACCTCTACTCCGCTCGTTCGATTATACCGATTAACCCCTTCGAAGCGTGAAATCGAGGAAAATACGAAGTGGACGATGAGATTACATGCTGTTTACTACTTCCCAACGGTTTTTGCGCACCGATTGATGAATTCTGAATGAAACACGACGCGAAAATGTTCTTTCATGCTTATGATAATTCACAAGAATCCACAAGCACCTAACAGGATTCCAGTTGAATTTGCAAACGGATAAGAGATATTACTGATTCACGGATGACACGTCAAACGCGAGACAATCCCGGGGACGGGTGCAAAGACAGCCTTAAGTGGCGAGGTAAAATTCAACGATGCAAAATACATAGAGTGCCAGCCGATTGTAAATTTCAACGGGACCGTGAGCGTTACGATAACCGTATATAAAATCGATGGACATTAAGTAAGGTTGCGCAATCGTTGGCGCGTCCCGTCACGCAATATTTGCATACCGATCGTAGGTATACGCTTCCTCGTTGCTTTTTCGTGGTGGCATAACAACACATTCCCCCGTCTCTTTAGAACTCTTCACCGGGTAGACCGCGGTGAAACGATTAAAACGTTACGTCCTCGCTCCGCCCATTCTTGATCCTTCCTTCTTTACGCAACGGACGACTGCGAGGATTATTGCGAATACTCGATTTCCCCTCTGAGTCGTTCGGTTCGTCTCCGTTTCGTCAGTAAATTCCGCGAGTAAAATTCGTAATTACACGGTACCGATATTGCCTTCCCTGCCCTCGCGTCTCACAGGCAAAGCCTCATAATTGCACGGTTCCCGTTAAATTGTTTATTAACGCGCCGCACGAATCACCCCTGGACGCACTTACCGGAACACGCGTTTTATTATGTATTTCGGAATACCGTGAAATGAGACAGAACCAAGATTCATTTGGGACAGCGCCCATGATTTATATCAAGTTTTGTATATATTTAAGGACGGTTCACCTTTTATAATATACGTATTTCGTAATGGCACGAGGAGAGACGGCAAAATTAATCTTCGAACAGACGATTCGATTAATATAATTCTGTTTACTCTGGAAAGATACTTTACGCCTCACGGTCTCTGGAAAAAAAATTGCACAACCGCACGGCAGTGACGAATGTGTATCTCCTATTTAAATGACGCGGAGTCCTAATGACATCCTCGACCCGCTTCGAATGCCATACGTCCGGTTTTTTGTTTAATTTAACGCACTTTCTCAGGTGCATCCATTTACGGATCAAAGTGGGACGGTACGTTATTCTACGAACTCCAAGGCCTCCTCCGAGATATACCGTGCGTACTCCCTCTCGCGTCTATGCTCGTCTTCGATACTTATGAAGGCTGAGGTATTATGATGTCGAAATGGTAAATAAAGTGGGACGCTTAACCGTGTCGAAAAATCACGATGAAGCGAGACGAAACGATTACACGAGAAGAAGAGAATTGCGAACGTTGCTTATTTGCATACAGTCGCTCGGATGAAATATTCCACGCCCGGGGACATTAAGTCGAGGAAATATTGATTACCCACGACATTTCTCCCGCGCTCCAACCGCTGAGGATCCATAAAAATGGAATAATTGGCTTACGTAAAATTAAAAAGCCGAATCAGCTGATAAAGGCAAAATTTAAACCCGACGCTTTTTAACTTAATTAGCTGACAGCTCGAGTTCACGCAAGAATTTTTATTTTACGCTTTCGTAACGAGACTTCGTAATTCTTACATATTTTCCACAATTAAATAAAAGAGAAGCAAAAATATGATAACCTGGCAGAGAGTCTAAAACTCTAACAGCGATGAAATCCAAAAGTGATTAACTGTGTCAAGTTAGTTAAAGTCTCAAAACTGTCCAACTCTTTTGTCTATATCCAGATTGAAATGATCAAAAAAATAAAATCGTCAATATTTCACAACTTTTTTATCTTCGAAGCTAATAATTGTCGCAGTTAGATCTTCCTTAATTAACTTCAATGTCTAGGAATTCAGTAACCCTGGTTTCCAAGACATTTATTAATCAAGATCCATGGTCCTCCTCATTTGATTGCGTCATTAGCGGGACTCGCAAGGTTATTCACTAATTCAGCGAGGAAATCGTATTCGAGACGCGTTATAAAACGCGTATCTCGGCACAGGTGCAACGATATTTAATTTTAGCACGGTAGGCGTTATCCTTGACTAGCGTGCCGCATGCCGCACACGAGAGGTGTGTCTACATAAGTTTCGCGCCTGATCGCTAAACGTATTCCAAACATTCCGCCGCGTCTCATTAAAGCGTTTGACAGGAATAATGGAAGACGGTCCTGGGCAAGTACGTTAGAGAAATTTATGCGCTATTCTCCTCGTTAACGGCGGCGGAGTACAGCTCGCGTTTTATACGTAGTCCACGGCTGCCAGTCTAGCTGGAGTCGGTTGAAAAATTCATGAACGAAAAGTATACTAGTTACGAGTGAAATTCTCGTTGAATGCGATCATTAGCAAACTATTATATCGATTAAACGAAATTTATCGGGAATATCGAGTTGAAATACCCGGGGATAGGAAATTGATGGTTGCGGCGCCGCGGCGCGCTGAAAAGTGTTGCCGAGCTATTAAGATTTCATCTCGAGCTTGAAAAGATTCTTTACTTCCCGAAGGAGTTATTCGCTTCACGGATTACGTCACCGTCGCTTTCAACGTTTACCTCCGGCTCGAGATTTACCAGCCTTTAACGATCTATAAGAAGATCCGAACAGGTGGCAGTTGAAAGGAGCAATTTGTAAAGAAAACGACGAATCATTCCGAGGCAGTTCTCTATTAATTATCCCAACAACACCGGGAATACAGACATAATTTAACGCCGTCAGACACTCGCGACTTTTTCCAGTTTCGACAACGCGTAATTCCGCGGTGTCTTAAACATCGTTATAGCATCAGACTCGCTTTCTTAAACCGAGTCTCGTTCCAAATCTAACGCGTAATTTGTCCCCCTCAATTAGAACATTCTACTAGACCAGCTTTCCACTTCGTCCAAAGTGATTTGAGGTATTTAATCGGTATATCAAATTCGAAGTTCAACAACGGAACCATAATTTATTTAGAACTGATAAACTCGATTATTCCATGAATGAAGTTATTGAGGATTCATGCGATCCTTGCTCGGAGGAATAAAATCGAAATTTATTCAAATCTGCCGGAGCTGAACTATGTAAGTACACGAGCACGGAGCGGTTTTATCGCGGCGTTCATCGCGATTTCTACAATGGCCGGCCCCCTTTTATTAAGGAAAGCTGTCCGGCACCAGCTCGGCGTTGATCTTTTCCGTTTTACGCGAGGGTAAACTCGCGACGCGAGCGTAACTCGTCGCGTTGTAAAACGGTGCATTAGTGAAAGTGGCGCGGCCGATTACACCCGATAACACGGGGCCCCGGGAGAACCGACGGCGACGTGTATCCGCGCGATGCTTTATTGCCGCGATTCCCTTACCCGATACTTTCCTCTCTCGTTCCCCACCTTCACAATCAGTCGGCGACCTTAACAGGCCCGCTCTTTTCCGGTGACTATGCATCCCCCATCGAATCATCGATCACGATCCTTCTCGCGTGGGACACGCGCGTCACCTATTGTTTCACGGATCTAACGAATGGCTCCGTTCATAGACGCCCATGTTTCCATTATTTTTGTTTAGAAAATATCGGTTATGCAGGTTGTACGTTCCATTTTTATCATAAACACCCATTAAGCGTTTCTAGACCAGCGAAGTAGAGGAAGTACTTGATAGTAGTACCCATTTATTTATCACGGTAGGCGAACGTTACATCGCGCAAGGATTCTGTATCCTAAAACGACTCGACAGGCGAAACTCGGTCGAAACAGGAGCGACTGGCTTCGGGCAAAGGGAAACCGGCGATTCGTTAGAAGAAGCGGTGGCAAACGACGACGACGACGCGACGCGACGCTGCGCAGTGAAAGTAATTACGTAAATACGGTGCGCACGGGAGTGCGGTAGCGTTGCGACGACGGAAACCGAAAAATGCGTGTTAATCAACGTCAGGCTTGCTCGGTTTGAGTCGAGCTCACCGGCGAGCCGACCGTGTCCCATTGTCGGAACGGGTCGGTACCCGCGATATTTTCAAGCCGAATGATAAAACGGCCGAGAGGAGGACAGGCATCGGTCGTGGAAAATCAGCCGGCTTCTCCTTGTTTCCACGAGTTTAGTGGCGAGTTTCCTGTTAGCGTCGCTGGACCTTTCACCGTGAAACGCGTCCACGCGGACACGGGCGCACGGTCCCGTTCGTTTTTCTCCTTCGCATGAAATTGTTACGTCGCGTCTCTCTTTTCTGGGCCTCTCGGAGTTTCACCGCCTTCGAAAAGGTCGCATCGTTGCGCGATAAGCGGCCGAGCACCGTGCGGTAATCGAGAGAGGGGAGAGAGATCTCGCGTGCACGGGGGAGTTTTCGCGGGAAGAGACGAATTTGAAACGCGGACCGAGCTTAGAAAGCGGCTTGGAACGCGTTCGATCCTCCGGCTGGATGTTAATAATTCGTCGACGACTTTCGCGCTCGAGAGTAGAAGAGTTACGCTCTCCGCATTCAGTGAATTTTATAGTCGAGTCGTGTGTGCTGCCCGGAGGATTCTCACGTGCAACGACAGTGTTCAATTTCTTTCACTTGACTCGCGGTAAGAATCGAAGGTGGAACAACACGCATTGGAAAGAGGCGGCTTAATTAAATAATATAAAACACAGCTGCTTAACATTATATGAAATTTTCAACGTACATTGTGTACCGTTGCGCCTTGGGAATGTGTATCAAATAAATTTCTCTACATCAGAAATGTGCGCTTTTACTCGTACAATCGTACACACATCTCATATCCGAAACAGTTCCTCCAATGTATTAATCGTTGCAGGTTGATTTCTAACAACCGTAGGACAATTCTTGGAAGAGAAAGTAACACTTTCATCCACGCAGATACACCCACAACAGCATAAATCTGCCAATCATCCGTAGTACATTTATCTCCGCGATGTAGAAAACTACCAACACTCAAGCGCGAGTTTGCACGTTGTTCGTGTTGACCGTACAAAGTCTTTAATGCGATTACCGCAAGAAGACCTCAAACCTCTTTCATCTCTTGTCTCGAACAAGAAAGGATTACGTTTCCTAATCCTTAGTCTAAAGTTCCCAACCAGTGCTCGAGGAATTGGTTCAACAATTTTTCAAGTTTTTTAAATAGAACGTCAGTTCCACTGACTGGCAGCTAATTAGTTTACTATCTATCAAAAAATCTGACAAATATTCCATCAGAGTCTATCTCAATTGAAAGATTACAGTAAATCACATAGTAATAAATCATAAGCAGTTTGAATCACAATTTCATTTGACATCAAAGGATAAAAAAAATATGCGAGTAAATAAACTTCAATGAAAGGTGAACGTTTTTTAAACGTAAAACTTGCGAACGTCGTAAGATTTCCGAACGAATGAAAGGATAGGAAAATCGCGTTACTTCCACGTTTGATCGACGGTGAACACTCGCTAGCGTGAAAAGTCGTCCGCTGACGTAAAAAAGAGAAAGAAACGGATTCTCGTGACGGCAATATCCATTCCGGAAGGCCGACCGCGTCCGAGATTAATCGCCGGCATTAGTGGGATTTATCGGGCGTGCATCGTTTCGTTGGCCTCCGCGGTGCGCGGCGCATCGTCTCGTTACTCAAAACGAAAGCTTCGGCCACCACGGTTTCCACGGTTCTCGCGATGAAATCCGGACTCATTTATTCGGGGCCGCACGAAATCTCACGGTGAACTCTCTCGGACGCGACGCGCGTCGGTCACCCCGATGTGACGTACCGATGAACCCTCGCGGCACATGGGAACCGCGGTGAAAATGTTGTGTCGCACGTTTCTATCTACATACAGCCGGCTCAAAAAAATACGCGAACCGATCCCTCGCGAAGATGTAAAACGAGATTGAAAGCAGAAAGAAGAGAGCGGCTAATGAATATTAACGAACGTCGGAATTGATTCCTTAGAAGGTTCCGTAATGGAAATGGTAATGTCAATGCGAAATGAAAGCTTCGCTGCTTTTCGGATTACTCCGGGGATCGCGTGCATACATATATTTAAACCAAGCTTTGGATTATTCATTGTTCAATCCCTATTCGAGTATAAAGTGCGCTAAGTCCTTGAAGAAGTCGTGATTAATTGTAATTACGTTTGGGAAAAAGAAACGGAGACCTCAATTATACTATAGAAATAGAACGCGAATAAAAAAAAAATCTTTCAGGTTTTAATTAACGATCCAATCTTTTCCCTGAGATTGGGAGACTGGCTCTGTACAATCCTGGAGACACGCAGGTATTCGGTGCGTGTATCCTGTCACGTACAAAAGCAGGAGTTTCATGAAACGTATCCTGACTCCGCGGGCCAGAATGCCGCATTGTTTTGAAACTGCCCCCCTTAAATTCTGAATTAAACGAAGGATCCTCGTGACTCAGCCTGAGAAAAGTAGCAGATTTATCTGGCCGCCGCGTCGGAGAATGCACCACTCACTGTGCGACCGCCGGCAATCTCTCGCCATCATCCCCCATTCACGATTTCCACCGATAAGAACGTTCACACCAGCGCGTTTTACGCGTCGCGCCGCCCGAGAATCCTGTTCCGCGGAACGCGTCACATAAACTCCGCCGTCAGGATTGTCAGGAAGATTGCAAAGTGTCGCAATCTTAAAGAGAATTTACGCGGCTCGCTCCGGTCAAACAATATGAGGTTGATTCAAGGAAGCTTACAGAATGGACACCGTAAATTACCATATTCTATGCAAATCCGCGCGCGACTTTAACCATTGCGTTCAAAAATTTCAAGAAGGAAATGATGCACCGTTTAACCTAACGCGTATTCTTACATAACCAGGTGCAGGAATTGAAATTCACGGAACGTTTCACAAGGGCGGAACTACTGTTTCCTGTGCCGAAATTAACGAGCGGAGCCGCGGTTGAGGTTTCGGGCACCTGCGCCGTGATCGCCATCATGGAAAACATGCAGAGGAGGCACTTGTAGATCACCGGATAAGACAGGAACTTATTATAAGAAAGCTGATGCACGCTATCTGCTTTAAATGCGAAACATCCGCCGCGTCGATTTCCCACGCACAACAATGTTTCCTCTAATTCGAGCCCATCGATTACGAACCATATAATATACATATAACAGATTAATGACGTGTCGATCGGTGCGTTCGGCTCAAGGTCGTTGCAGTTCGCTTCCGGTGCCGCGGAGAAAGCGTTGACGACGAATTAATTTGACAAGCGGCGCGTAATTGCGAAAATAATGTTGATTTATGACGAGGCGAGCGCGGTGCAAAAACTGTTCGGTCGGCTATCGGCGCGGTGCGCGGCGGCGTTTATCTCCGGTCTCCCTTCCGAGTCCCAGCAGCCTTTCTCTGACCGTGCAACGACTATATGCTAATGATATCGAGCGTGAAAAAGCGGTTGTTAACGACGTCTAAACGGCCGTCTTGATTTATCAGACGGTAATTGTAAATCCGTTTTACCGGTTGCTCAGGCAAGGATACTCAATTCAGATCTTAAATAAATTGTTACTCGGAGCACGCCATCGGCCAGATTTCGACTACTCTTATTACCCTGTAATTGTCACCTTTCCTCTCTAAGCTAATTAGAAATTGATTAATAGAACGAACTGTCATCCTCATGGGCAATATCCGTTTCGATTTCAGAACGTTACTTGGTAATAGGATGTGTGCATGAATATCCGGTTGTTATTATAAATTATCATAACATCCGCTAAATAGGAAAAATCGAATGTCTTCCGATAAATAGTCACTTCTACTTTCTCCACTTCCGTCCCCAATTTGCAGAATCAACGAATCACTCTATTTTTTGCGACTTTTTAAGATATTAAAATTAAAGCTTATTTATATTGCTTATACGAAACGGTAAAAATTGATCAAACATCTCAAGCACTCGGTTCGAATCGTTCGAGCTAATCGAAAATTCGACGAATATTTCGATGACAAGTAAAACACCGAGGCGATCGCGGGGGTACGCTCGGTTTCAGTTGCGTGAACGTAATTACGGGCAACCTTGGCATTGGAGGCTTTCTTGCCCGTTCTCTCTTCCTCCCTCCGTGTGAACGGGTTCCATTCATTTACGTCGGCGTTCCTCGAGCGTTACGAAGCAGCGCGAGCGAGCGCGTGTCTTGAAACCGCGCATAGAGAACTCGTGGTGGCCAGGATTCCGCGAGGACGGAAGCGAAGACCACGCGATCCACGGGGCGATGCCCCGTGGAACACGACGACGCGTCGGTGACAAAGTCACTTTTACGAGCTGCCGCCGGCGCTTTTACGACGTGCTTTCGCGACTCGCGGCAACTTCCAGTTCCACCTTGAACTTCCTGCATGAGGTAACCCGGCTCGTATCGTCCGGACGATCGACTCGCTTCGAACCCGGTTGTCTTATCGCCGCGTTCCATAGGAAACGACTCCGGTGATCGTTTCGACGGGTACAACTTTATTTTCATCCGGTGAAAAATTCAAGCAATTGTGCCCGGGGAATTTGAATTGTCAATTCGAATGAATGCCAAATGATCTCGAGCAAATTGCAGACTTTTTTGTGCGACACGAAGTCAGTAAATCTCTCCTCGGTGTCCCAAGCAAGAAATGAACAAAAAGTGTTTTAGCAAATATGTAATAAAATTTTTATACTTCTAGAAGTGGCTTCCAGAACTCATGTAATGTCTGACGTAAAACATCATTCATTGCAAAGACTAACAGGAAACTATATATAATCTCGCTGTCTTACCTAAGGGACTACTGTATTCACTTTTTTTACAATAAAATGACGTTCCATGAAAAATGACACTGCGTTAATTTGTAGCGTAATTACTATCCTATCAGTCGATATTGACGTGGAAAGCGACAGTTCGTTGTATAACTTGTTAATGGGAAGAGTTTTATTAGCGACTGAGGCATCCATCACAGGGGAGACGTGTTTCTTAGATTGTGCGATTCTTCACAGGATCTTTCTAAGTGCAAAATGTAAAGATCGTTGTAACAGGTAAATTTCTACCGCAGCTGGCCTCGCAACATGTTGCGTGCAATTTCATTAGCGACACGACCAATCAATTACCGCTAACGATATTGAATTAAAGAGCAACGAGTTTATGACAAATAAGTTACGTACACGATCTCGCATGCTCGTCCTAACAAATTTTTCACCGCGACATTTTATGCTCAGCCACAAGGCTGGTCACTAGCAATCTAATATATTCACTTGCTAACAACATTTAATATACGTCTAGCGCAACTTATTATATAACCAAGATTAAATCTACGAGAAAACGTCGCGTCGCGGAAAAATGCAAAGCACGTCCGGTTGATTCGATTTTTCCAAGAATCTGGGCTTGATTAATCGATGCATGCGCGCTCCTCGTAGAATCCGACGGAACGCCTCGAATTGTTCGGTTCAAAGGTTAATAAGATTGTATATGTATATACAAACGACCATGCGACTGTGTTTCGCCCGTTCATGATTAATCGTATCCCGGCAGATGTCTACGTTCCACGATGACTGAATGATATATTCCCGCTGACGTTTCACTCTATTCTGATCCCGGTGATCGTCGGACCCGTTTTTTCTCTCTTCCTATTGACATTTTTTCTCTACGGAGTGAAGGGAGGTACGTTTCTTGAATTTATTCAAAGAACGAAGAAGAACTCGTCGTATGAACAGCGTTTACTCAGAAAATGAGGAAAGTTATCAGCAGAGCTAAATATGAAAATATCAAACTGGTAACTGTGTAAGTCTGCGATACGAATTGGAATCAAAGGATGATGAAAATCCACGTGTTGCCAATGAGTTCAATATTTCATCGATAATTACGCTTTTACACGAGAAAGAAAGTCTGTAGAAATGACTTTAAATTTGTTATTGTTGGTTCTCTCTCTCTCTCTCTCTCTCTATTTCTTATTACGATGAAATATTTACGGCGGGCTATTAAGGATGTACTGGCTATACAGTCAATCCCAAAGGTTTATGCACATTAGAAACGCATTTTTTAAAAAGAAATCAGACGTCGGAAGAACATTGCTAATAATAAACAACAAAAAAAAGTTTTCGATTTTTCCGAGATTTTTCCAAGGGGTACCCCTTCAATTT